>NC_090944.1:52995941-53299274 GCF_040807025.1 Struthio camelus
TATTCCCTGTCCCACAGCCATGAAAACTGCAATGGGCCACTGCACTCCTCAAGGTCATTAAGGCTCATTGCACAGCAACAGGTACCAGCATTAGTCAATGCAGCTGCAGGATGAGGGCCAAGTTTAAGGCAAGCCATAACTAATGAACGTCACAAACAGTATGCCAAAGGATGATAGATTTTTAAATGATGCAGTTAACCCCCAGGCCAACAATCAATTACAAAATAGGAAAATATGCATAAGACTCCCATGAACATGAGTTCTGGGCCCTCTGAAATGAATGCAAATGAAAAGAGTGGCCCTGTTCCTGCAAACACAGGTATGCCTAACTTTATATAACTCATGTGGGTGGAACAATGCACATTTTAGTACCGTATGTGCATTTTTACTAAGTGCCGAAATTTTTGCTGAGCTACATTCTTAGTTTAAAACATGTCTAATATAAATGTTCAAAGCATATTAAATAAAATACAAAATCTCATCTTTTTTGGAAAATTTTGGTTAATATCTACTTTGGGGCTTGGGTTTTTTTTTAATTTTGGTCTATCTCTTTTGACCTTTAAAATCCTACTTAAAACAATCAGTCTCTATCTGTATTTATTTTTAAATTTTCTATTAGTGTCAATGTGTTTTCCGTTATTTGAATGAGACCTTTTATCAAACTGTGCTCTCTGAAAATATTTTGGAATCCTCAGAAAAAGAGATACATCTATTTCCAGGCTAAGGTGGAAAGCTCAGCAGTCAGTTTTTTCAAAGGCAATGTATGTGGCAGTGGTACAATCACAAAAGGCTAAATTTTCTCTCCAATGAAAAAAATGTTTATTTCTCTCATGCAAGCAATTTATAAAAGAGATGCTGCCTCATATTCTAAGAATCCAGTTCACAGCAGTGATACTGAAAAGTAAGGGTTAATGTTTGTATTCTTCATAAATGAAATGCTGATTTAATATGAAAAGCAATTTCTAAGAGCAAATCTTTGATAAATCCTTGTTTGGAAACAATAGCAATATATAAAGCATATATATAAAGAACGTACAAGAATCTGCAAGAGTTCGAACAGAGCCCTGGAATTTTCTGCGTAATGACACATTTCTGAAAAATTCATTTTGGTGAAGGAAAATTTTTCAGTAGGCATATATGTGCTTGCTTTGACTCAAATTAAATTTGTAGTCAAAGCTAGGAAAGGGCTGAGAACACGCAGTACCCAGGTGGTTCGTTCCCTGTTCTGAATCTCAGAGACAAAGATCTTGACCCTCAGTCTCCCATTTCTCAGTAAAGCACTCTAGCCACCACGCTAGCATTTCACTGCTCTCAATTGCCCCTATTGGAGCTATTTATCATTAAATAGCCACTGAACTAGAGAACTAATCGTACTGAGCAACAGCAAAAGGCAAAAAATTAACTCTCTATAATGCAACGTCTGTGACATTTTAGATAAGTTCTTGCTCAAAATTATAATTGTTTATACTGAGCTCCCACAAAAGTGAGAAGCTTTTTTCCCCCCAGTTTCCCTTCCCTTCCCTAACTACTCATTCCCTACCCTAATTTCTGGAGAAGGTGGGAGAGCCTGATGAAGGTCATGGGGAGGACCAGTAGAGGGGAAATAACTAAAATCCGCCAATTAGAGGAGTGCCCAAATCCCATTTTGGGCCTGAGACCAGAAGAGAGAAAAACACTGAAAGATTAATTTGGTGAGAATTTCCTTGTGAATAGCTACAGCTCAAAATGAAAGGTCAAGTTCAGCTCCCAATGACTTTACAGATTTCCAAATTTGGACCTAATAATTTTCCAATATCCTCTCTTTCCCTCCCTTTGCCTACTTTATTCAGTGGTTGCATGGCATGGTTGAATCAGAAGATGTACTATAGCCAGGTACTGTAACCTTCTTTCCAGTATACGTTTTTGCCATTAGCTATTGAGAAGTAGGAGCAGGTCCCTGACTTTGTGTCTCTGAAAAAGATGCACATCTTAATAGCTTTTTCTTTCTTTTTCTTCCTTCCCCCCCAAGGGAGTTCTTACCAGCTTTGAAGAATAGTGGCACTCACAAATACCTTTATGCCACAAGTGAGCTCAGAGTGGTTTGGACCAGTTCCCCCCATGGTTATAGAAATATTCCTATTGTCTTCAGTGAACTTTGGGTCAGGCCTCTCTTTGGAATAAACCTGTTAGAAGACAGACCAATTCCTCAAGCGACTAGAGTCTTTACAGCAAATCAGCAGTTTGAAATGTGGAGCTATGTGGAAATCTACCCAATCTCTCCCTTCCCTGGCTTCACAAGTGGGAGCTGTTGATACCTGCATAGCTCTTGGTACAAGGCAGAGCAGAAGAGCATAGTAAGTTAATAAACCATAAGTAATTCAGAAACATATAGGACAGAGACTCTGGCACTTGGGGAACCATATGTCTGCACTGAGCATCTAGTACAGTGTGATGGGAGGCGTACAGATGAACCTCTGAAACAGCTACTTGGCAGGTAAGGATACTAATGTACTCTAATAAATATTGCTGTGTTCTCGTCATCATTGTATCTTTTCCCCAAATGTGCTTGCAGCAGTTTATCAACGTTATATAATGCAGGGAGAGTTCAGAGCAAGGATAAAGAGTTGTTAGCCAGCTTTTGGTGTGCTTGTTTATTTGACACGCTTGATTTATAGTTCTCTTGTTTACACGATGCACTTTGAGCTGCTGTTTCGTTTATTTTTAATGTTAAAATAATTATTCTTGACCCACAATAAACATTTACAAAGTCCTTCAGGTTTCAGGAGCAGGCTTGAAAGACTGCTTTTAAGAACTGTTCCCATGTACGGCTTATTCCTCATGCAGTCAATAATTATTACACTCTATATGTTTTGCCCTTGCTTACCGCTTTTTTTTTTTTTTTTATCTACCGCAACACGGTTTTGTGTTTTCCTGCCGGGTGGAAGAACAGAATGAAAAAAGGAAGAGACTGACAAGCACTATGAGCGATGCCCTCTTTTGCTCTCGGGGCGGCGGGGAGTGAAAAGAGGGGGGTGGCGGACCTCCTGCCCTTCAGAGGAGCCGAGCACCCTTCCCGGCGGGGCCGGCCGCCGCGCGGGGCAGCAGCGCTCCCGCCCCCGCCTGCGCAGCCTGCGCGCCCGCTCCGGCCCCGGGGAGCTCCGGGGGAATTTGGGGCCACCGTGCGGCGGGCGGGGGAGGAAGGACAGCGCTCCTGGGTGTGGGGGGGGGAGCGGGGGGAGGGACCGCGGCTCCGCGGTCTCCGGAGCGGATGGATGGAGGGGTGAGGAATGGAGGGATGAGGGGTGGAGGGGTGAGGGATGGAGAGGTGAAGGATGGAGGGGTGAGGGGTGGAAGGATGAGGGATGGAGGGATGAGGGGTGGAGGGGTGAGGGATGGAGAGGTGAAGGATGGAGGCGTGAGGGATGGAGGGATGAAGGCGGAGGGCCGCGGGACGGAAGGATGAGGGATGCAGGGGTGAGGGACGGAGGGATGGAGGAGCGAGCGCCCGCGCTTCCCAGCTGCTCCCCCTCCCCTGCGCGCCGCCGCGCCGCTCCCCACCCCCCCGCGCGTGCCCGCGCCCGGGGCTGACTCTCCCTCGCATCCTCCTCCGGCGGCGGCAGCGGCGGCGGCGGCGGCGGCGGCAGCGGCGGCAGCGCCGGGGATGGGCAGCGAGAGCGCGCCCAGGAGGAGCCCGGGCTCCGCCGCTCGCCCCTGCTCCCGCGCCCGCTGCTGCTCCTGCCCCGCCGCCCCCCGCGCCCCGGGGGCAGCGCCGCCGCCGCGCTACCCGCAGCCCCCGCCTCGGACGGGTGAGTCACCGCGCCCTGTGCCCTCCCTTCTCCCTCACCCCCCCCCCACCCCGCCGCCCCGAAAAAGCACCTGCCGGGCCCGCCCCCCGCCTCCCATCCCGGAGCGGCCCGCGGGTGCGCGGGGCGGGCGGGGGGAACCGCGCTGCTCCCGGCCCGGGGTCGCCCTCTCCCCGCGGGGCGGGAGGTCCCCGCGGCAGCCGGGGGCGAAGGGGCGCTCCCGCCCCGGGGCACCGCCGCGCTCTCCCACGGGGCTCTCACCGGCAGGAAGGCGCACACACCCCGCCAGCCCCGTCCCCAAACACCGCCTGCCCCCTGCCCTCCACCTCCGCACCGCACCGCCCCCCTCCCCGCCGGCTCCTCGCCCTGCCCGGGGCGGCTCGTGGGGAGGGGGCAGCGCCTGAACTTTTGTAAGGACCCTTGTAATGTTGGGGAGCGGGGTGAAGGGGAGGGAGATCCAGCTCAGCAGGCTCGGCTGCGCCCCCGAGGTCGCCCCCGGGGTGCGGGGAGGGTCCAGCCCCCCCCCCCCCCCCGGGGCCGCGGCAGCCGCCGGGCGCAGCGGAGCGCGGCCCTCCCCACGGGGCAGCCGCGGCTCCGCGGAGCGAGCGGGGGGGGGGTCCGCGGCTTGGGCAGCGCTCGCCGCTCGGAGGGATTTTTCAACCCTGCCCCCACCCCCCCTCCAAAAAGATAAATACGTTAAAGAAAGGCTCCGGGGCGAGGAGGGACAGGGGGAAGAAAAGAAGTCTGTGTTTGTTTTGCTTTGGCTGCACAGAGCAGCGAGTGAAAACGATAGGATGCTGGAGCTGGGAAGCATTTGCTGGTTTTATGTGTCATGATGCACACGGCTGGTTGTAGGTAGTGTAGTAACTCTCTGTATCCCAATAGTTCCCTGCTGAAGGGTTGTTATGGCAGCAGCGCTTCCCCCTTCTTTTATTTAGCATCGCTGGCTCGGAATAATGTTAAAGATCTGGAAATTGCCTTAAAAAAATAAAAAAGAACAACCTCTTGCCTCTTTGCCAAATAGCCAACAAGTATGAATACAAGATTCACAGTAAATCTTCACTCCCTTCTCCAGAAGCTGGTGCTATGATAGCACTTCAGGCTGAAGGAAGCTGGGAAGAAATATGTCTTTTTCTCTTCTTTTCTCTTCTTTTCTTTTCTCTTCTTTTCTTTTCTCTTCTTTTCTTTTCTCTTCTTTTCTTTTCTCTTCTTTTCTTTTCTCTTCTTTTCTTTTCTCTTCTTTTCTTTTCTTTTTTCTTTTTTTGGGCCACAATTCCTGTTTTTTGTTAATTTTTGTTAGAGTTTTTGGTTGTTTTTGCACGCTTTTTTCAAGTGTTTCACTTGTACTTTTTTCTAGTATTCTGTCTCAGTTATTGAGGGCTCTCTGGTTCTGGGTTACACTGGGTAAAAAGATTGTGGCAGTTCTACATACAAATAATGTACAATATCTTTTAGATTTATATATTTAGATTTAGAATTTCTGCACAATTTACTTGATGGAAAGTTTTCTATTTGCAATACAGAAAAGAATTTGTGTGAGTCATCAGCAAGGTTTCATCAGATCTTAACTGCTGTAGGTGAAAAGGCTGGTGGCTGGTGGTAGGTTGAAATAATGTTTAAAGATTATTATGGAAATAAGTTCCACTAATAATGATTACTCCAGTATCTCAGCTTGTTCTCATTCAGACCACAAACAGTTATAAGTGAAATTCTGATTTCAGTTTAGTCATTACTATTTTCTGGAAACAGTGTTTAAACCACAAAGCCTTTCATTAGGACGGGCTAGCTAGAGGTGCACTTATATAGGTTCCTTTCATCGACTTTGAATGGAATCTACTTGAGTAAAGGCTGAGCAGTAAAGGATAAGGGTAGCAGGATTTGATCCCTGAAGCACTTACATTTTTGCTTCTGAAGAATATTTACAGACTGATACTGATAGTGCAGAATGAAATACTACTGAATTGTGATATCTTGTTTCCAGTTGTACATTTTGAAATGTTTGCTTATCAGTAGGGAAGAGACACAAGTGTGTAACTGTGTGTTTAAGAACGAAAAGCTGCGGTGTGCCTCTGATTCATATGTTGAAACAGACTAGATTCAGGTTAAATAAGTGAACTGAAATAAAGTAATGTAAATGATTCAAAACCAGTTTTTATTATTTGTAATGAAAATAGATCAATCTTGTCATCCTGAAATTGGAATAGAGCGAGGATGCTAGAAGAGAGATGAGGAACAGCAAGACATATTCTTTTAATGACAAACTAAACTCTTGAATAAACCTCAGAAATTTCTGAGAGAATACAAGTACGCTTCTTGATATCGCTATGGTCATGATTCTGATCCCAGTTAAATCAGTATGAGATTCTCTGCAGACATTACTGTGAGCAAAACCAAAGGCACAATTCTGCTAACCATTTTTGAGGAACGGGGATGTGAAGAGATCATTTATATTTTTCCTCATTACTGTAGCTGGAAGGATTTATTTGGTGTCTTGTATGGAATATTCCAAGCCTTTACCATTCTGAGCTGGAGTTAAGCTTCTAGTTCTTATGTAGCCGGACAGCTCAGCTGAAATAATACATGCGAGAAAGACTAATACATGTATAGCTATGGCCTGTTTTATTGGGCCCTACTAGGTAAATAATAGTCCTGTTTACTGGAAAAAAGATTTGCCTTTGAATGATACTTTCATACCTGATATCACTAAAATTTCATTTTAGGTTGTGGGAATAGCATGTTTCTTAAAATAGCATTATTTGTTTTATGGTTCAGATATGAAAGGACTAGCTGAATTTAATCAAGCTGGAGAGCAGCTGTTTCCAACTTTAGTGATTTAAAAATAACCTTAAATTGTAAAGAAAAAAAGACAAATTTTGTCACTCTGAAAAGGGTTACAGCTGACGTTATTTGACGCAAATTACAGATTGAACTTGTTTAACATTAGACTGAGGTAAAACTGAAACAAAATTGAAAGCTGGCAGAATTCAGTCTTTGTTGGGAAATGCACATGAAAGCCCTGAAAGAATATTGCAAAATTTATATGAAAAAGTTCTAACTTGAAGGGTCTGATCCAACCAGAGTCCAATGGTAGAGTCCCACTGACTTCAGTAACCATTAGGATCTGGAATACTAGACGAAAGAATGAGTAAAGCTAATTAATTAGATGCTATGAGAATTTTGACAGGTAGTTACTAAAAACATATTGTAAACGTATGCTTTTTTCAGTAGAAGGAAGTCCTGGCTCCACTGAAAATGAATTGGAATTTTGCCATTGATTTCACTGGGGCCAAAATGTCATTCCGAGAATTACAGTTCAAATGACTTTTCAGATATGTTGTGTGTTATATTTAATCTGACTTTAATTTGTGCAATATTATATTAAAATGAGGTTACCTTTGCTGAGCTTAGGTCATTAATTAGTTACTAGTGATCATTTCCCCTTTCCTTTTACATTTTTTTAAATGTCAGTTTTCCAGAAATGGAAAGAAATACAGAATAGTCTTCCTGCTAGAGTGCACTCATACACTGAATAATTCAAGACCTGTACTGTGCCATTGTGCAGTCGAAATTTTAATATGATGCTGTCAAAGTAATAAAATAAGAAAATCAAATGTGACATCATAGAAGACAATGTATATAGCTGACATGACATCTGGATGTTTTAATTTTCCCACTTTATATTTAGTGGTTAATGAAGACGGACTTATCTTTCTTTCCTCTGAGGAAATTCATAACACAATGTATTAAATGCTGAGAAAAAATGTTGTGTATAGTTTCTTAAAAAGGGATGTATCTCTTGTGAGAGGAATGTAAAGGAAATGAAATGATAAAGGACACTTCACTGGGAAACAACAAAATGATGTAATTTGTAGCTAAGAGGGAAAACTCTTGTCAGAGATGTTTTCTAGAATATGTTACGTATGGTCTTCACAAGGACAGCAACAATGATTTCTAACTGAATATATATCTCTTCATTAAAAAAAAGGGTATACTGAGGATATACTTTTCCCCTCGCAAAACTTAGCATTTTCAGTGCTGTCTTTCTGCTGGTTTTCCACTAAATTAGGTACATTTAATGCTAACGAAAAGTGTCAGACTGGCAGAAATGGAGAATGAAGCTCTGTCAATACCCACAGGTTATATAGCATGGAAAGACCCAGTACAGTCACTGCAAATGGAGCTGCCAGTTCATCTCAGCTTTGCTGGACAGGGCCCAATAGTTGGTGCAGGGCAGACGTTTGCTTACCGAGATCTTCCAGCTCGTTACGCATCTTTTTGCTCTAAGGGGTCAACACTGAGGAAATTTGCCTGGAATTGGATCCCAGTGGGGATCTTGATTGTCTCGACCACTGCCACCCACAAAGACGCCGGCCCCAGTGGTGGCTTTACGGGCGCTGGCCAGATCCCGCCAGGGGCTCAGTGCTCTCGGCATTGGCACTTTCAAAAGTGCGGCATGCATTTCAGGATACCCTTAGAAATGGACTGAAATAACCAGTTAATTTCACACAAGCCACAAACCAGCTTTCAAATGGCAATGATTTTCCGTCACTATAGCATGTTGGCTGTATTTGAATCAGTGAACTAGAGGTGAAAGGCTTCAAAAACGTGATTACCAGTCCCTTGAGACATTTAGTACTTCAGGGATATCTTACTGGAAATACGTGATTGTATTTCACAAACTGGAGCACAGCAAAATGAATTAATAACACACAAATATTTTCTGTTTGTTTTAAAAAAAAGTTTTCACGTTAAATTTTTTTTTTTTTTTGGTAAAGAGGCTGTTAATTGCATATTGTGAGATGTTAGGTCCTGGAATACAGATTTAATCCATGAGCAAACAATGTCATGCTTGTTTATATTTCTTTACCACACAATGCTACATTTTTGGTCTGATAGTAGACAATGGTTTAACCATGCACAGCAATAATTAGCCAAAATAAAGATATTCCAATACTAATGTTTTTTTCCCCCTTAATATCCATCACTCAGTGACAGAAAATGTCACAAAAAATGAAGTAAATGACAGATAGAAATCATTTATTTGTAGTAGATTTTCGTTTATAATGGATTGCTTTATTTAAATTAACTCCATTATTCTTTTGAAAATGAATATACTTAAAATCAAAATTGTAATTGTAATTGTCTGCTACTGCAATCTAAACCTGCTACAATCTATTATCTTCGTTTAAACTAAATAAAAATAGCCTCTAAAAGTATGTTTCCTTTTGAAATTTTAAAGTAGGTAAAACTACTGAACTAGGAGGAATCACCAACTGAACAATGAAAATGAATATTTAAGTGATAATCCAGCGCTTCGTAGGTCTAATGCTTTTTCTACAGATATCTTCTTCCTTTTAGTATAACCAGGACAGCAGCTACAGTAGTTTCAAGTTAAGAAAATATTTCAGAACTGAAACTACAGAAAAGCCTTTTTTCCCCTTTCCAGTAGAAGAATAGAAATGAGAGAACAGAAATGAGAGGCTGAGATCTATTAGGCCTAAATTTTGAAGGAATCAATGAGCAAATAACAACAGATTTACTTAAAATGATTTCTGTTGTTTAGCAAATGAGTTGGCTTGTTTTAATACAGAATATATTTCATAAATTTTGTATTTATCTAGCACCTTTATTATTGCTCTATGTACCTAATAGAACAATTTATACAATACTTTTTGCACTTTAATTGTATATCTATTTCTATCCCAAAGCAACATGATAACTTTAAAACATTAATCATCATTTGTCATTTAGAAAACACAAATTTAAAATCTGAGCAAATTATATAGATGTAGACTTTGTAATTTGCAAAAAGCAGTGTCAAAATTTGTGTGATGCTTATATTTGATTGTTGGTTAGCATGCCTTAATGGTTAACAGTGGTGCTTAAGTGTTCTTTAAGAAAATAAAAGCATAAACACAGTTAAAGATTAATAACAGTCATTTTGTACATGGTGTCTTTCTTATTGATTTTAACTATGATTAAAGTTGATGATTTTTAAACTACTTTGCTACTACTTTTTGAAAACTACTTTGATTTAAATCTGTCCATACTTAGAATAAAGTATACGCTAAGTGTCCTGTTTACATTTTTGTGTGGCTTTCCTCACAGTCCCACCTGCAGGTCTTTTTACCCATTTTGTTGATAGAGACAGTGGGTAGGAGTTCAAAATAATTTTTTACTTATCCTCTAAATAGTTAAGCAGCATTAACTCCCCGTACGTTCTAAAACTATCTTCGGATGAGTCACCACATTTTAGGAAGTCATGTACCTACAGCAGTACCAAGAGCAGATTACTAACTGAGGACAGATGGATGCGGGTGGTGAGTAGACCATGCCAGACACCACAAGGTGAAGCCAGCTCATAAAGGCTCAAGAGCAGATCCCTCTACTTATTAGGGCCACATTTCAGAGGTTTCTGATACACAGAAGTTGTCTCCTTTCTGAACTGAAATAAACCCCACAAATTTAGAAGGCCTCAGAAAACAAAATTTCTTCCCCAAATTGTTTTAGATTAACCGAAACATTCAACTTAGCCTTAAAAATATTGTAATGCACATCCTAACGAATTAGGAACCATTAGAACATTTACTTATGAGGTTTTCTTTCAAATAAAGACTTCGGCAAAGTTAATTCAATTTCACCAGGCATGATGATTTCAGCGGAATTGCACATTCTGACAGAGTAGGGTTTCAGTGAAGTTCCTTCAGTTGCTTCAACTACAAAGGCAGAAGGACCTTCCTTAAAGTTAAGGCTATGCTAAAGGAAATTAATAATCCTGAAATCATTTGTATATATTTGAGTTTTATGAATGTGCCTATCCTAATAAATCAACTGATTATGTACCTCAAGTTACTCTTGTAACAAGTACTCTGACTTTAGCAGAGTTAGATCCTTGATATTTTTGGGCAAAGCAGTGAAAGTCTTGACTTAGAGGGAGAGGATTGTGGGAAATCATGAATTTTTGAAATTAAGGATCTGAAACGGAAAACATTTTATGATCACTACTGCTGAATATTGCGTTTAAATGGAATGAGAGGACATCTAATTACACTTAGAAAGTAAACAAGGAATTATTATTGCCTGTATGGTTATGTTTGGAATAAAATGTATCAGCTAAATAATTGAAGCTATCAATCTAGGTTATATTGATTTTAAGATTTATTTTATCTGACAATACAAGATTTTCACGAACTAACTGCTTAAGACTATTATACAGCAGTTCTAAATACTCGTAGTTTAAAGACCAACATTTAAGCTCAACAGAGTAAACTTGCTCTGCACATATGCTACTACCAAACTTAAAAAAAGAGTTTTTAAACAACCCTGTTTAACTGGATGGAGAAAGAACACGGGATAATCTTCAGCAAATGCCATTTTGGAGCATAACAAACTTACTAATTCTAAAACTTGTAATAATTGGGAGTGTTTTGAATAAGAATGCTTATCCAAAGCAACATTTGCCTCAATCACCTACACTAAGAGACAGCTGATGTCCTAAATTAAATATTATAGCTTATATTAGAGCTGTAAGTGAGTTCAGGGAAGGAATCAAGCTTGGCTTGCTGGAAGCTTGCTTATTTGCAAGCTTATTTGCTTGCTTATTTACAGTTGCTTGTTTGCTACCCTTGCTGAGTAATATGTGTGGGGAGCAAAGGAATAATTGACTGATTCCACAACAAAGCTTCTAGGGAAGACTACTGAAATTCCCCATTATTCGATCTCTCCGAGCCTGAATGTATTATACCTATCTTCCTGCACTTTCTTCCTTCTCTCTATGCCTGCTAGGTCTCCAGCATTCGCCCTCATGTTGGCTTGCAGAAAGTTTTTGAGATTCTGAATAAAGAATTGGGAAGAAACATATTTAAGGTGAAGGTAGTAATAAGATAATTTCGAAAAAATATTTCAAATATTTTGGCAGTTAGAACGCTCAGAGCTAAATAAAGTGTATTTAACTAAGGTCCCATTGAGATGACGAGTTCGCTTTCCAGAGGTGTCCTAGGGTAGGGTAGTGCAAGCAGCTGAGAATATTTGTATTATTAAAACAGTCATAACAAATAAAAACATTAACAAAAATAATTGCATCTAGTTTTTTTAGCTCTTTCCAGACAAGACAAGTTTAAGTCCAAAAGTCTGACTAATAGTCGTTGTGAAAGAATTCCAAACTGACTGCACATTGGATCTGAACAGCAATGCGCTGCAGTGAAATTTGAGGCTGTGAATTTTTACACAACTGATAGTACTTGGCTTAACACTGGGAGTAATTTAGTTTCATGTAATGACTGAAATAAACAGTAAAATGATTTGTATGCGCCTGCATGCAGAAACCACAGTATGGATGAGTCAAGTGCAATTCAGTATAAGGAAAGAAACAGTTGGCTGAAACCTGTGAAATAAATCAGTGGATAACCAAAGAAGATACCAGCACAGTTCATTTTTGCACATTTCTAAGATATGATTACAAAATATAGAGACATATGCCAGTCTTAGCTGTGGAACCTGAAACTGAGAGACTACCTGTTATTAAAATAGGTTCTTTCGTCCTGCAACAACTACTCTTTGAACTTCAAAATAAGCCTAAATTTAATTAGACTACACATCACTACATTCTCCTCAGTCTTGTTACGAGGCAAAATAGACCAGCTGAAGAGATAACTCACTTTCTCAAGTAATGATTTTGCTACCGTGTTTGTACATAACGTTAATCACTGAAGAACAAAAGTCTTGTTTTCCCTTAAACCTAAAAGGTACACAGAAAAAAAAGTTACGGGGTTGTTGCACAGTCAGTTATGAAATTCACAACTACATGAAAATTTCAAGTTTTGTTTAGGGGAAATTTTACAATTTTACCACCTTTCTGTTCTGAAAACAGAAGAAACAAAAAGTTGACATTTCCTACAGATTAGAAAATAGCCTAATCTGCTGAGCAGAATCACCGTTTCTTAACTATATCTATATACTTTATTTTTAAGGATTTTTTACCCTCCTCTTCCTCCTAGTCCACCATAACTTGGCTCTTCAGGAACTGGACCTAGTTAAAATCCTCCTCTCTGAAATTTAGCTTTTTTTTTTTTTGGTAATGAAGAAATTTCCTATAGTGTATTTATGGATTTATCTCTTCTTTTGAACTTAGTTGGATTGGAGTGATTTGTAATTTTCTTCACTCTCATTACCATGCAGTTAGTATTTATTCCTTCCTCTAAGTTGTTATGGAATAAGTCATTTTGGTGTTTGTGCCCCATTTTTGCAAGTGCCTAATGCTGTGTAATAGTTATGGACTATCTGTAGTTTTAAGGTAAGTAGAAAAAACTACAGCAGCATTGCACGTCTCTCTCTCAAGGTCAGAGGTGCAAAGCTAGAAATGGAAGCCAGGGCCAGAGGTTCCCAGTTCCCAGCCCCAGTCATGCCTCTTCCTACAACCTAAACTTGTTTCAGTACAGATCTCACCCCAAAAACGGAGACTACATCTGATGCCATGAAAGGAATGGAATATGTCATAATCAGGGGCTATTTCAGTGACAATGAGGAAAGGCTTATCTAGACTAGAGAGCCTAAAGGTACTACCAGTCTAGATAGCAAACTATGCTATCTACTGGTATGTATATTTTTTAAGCTTTCCATAAAGTATTGTTTCAAAATAATATTTTCTCCTGCTCCACTACCACCCCTTCTTTCTCCCAGTCTGTTCCCTCTTAGTCATTACTGGTCTTTTCTTAACTTCTGTGATGCTTCCTGCCTGCTTTTGTTTCTTTTATGCCTCAGATTCATTTTACCACAGTTCTATATTTCTGTCTTTTCCTCTGCAACTTTTTCCTCCCAACTTGTCACTCCTTCTTTAATTATAGAAAAGTCATTTTATTTGTCCCAGAAAAAGAAGGAATTTGAAGCTTTCAGTAACAATTATCTGTGATGATTGAGGTCAAAACCCACACAGAGTTAAGGCTAAAATCATTAAGGGTTTTAGACAGAAAAAAATGTGATATGGATGTATCTGTCTATATTAGCAAGTAATCCAGCACAATAAGAGCAGATGAGTAGATCAAAACATATTTAAAGTATATGTTATTAGTGTGTTTTACCTTGGACTAGGTTTAGTTTGGTGTCTTGAACCAAACGTTATTACCCTGCATGTAGTCTGAAGCTGTTCAAAGGAGTAATTAGTTGGGATTTTTTTGTCCCCATTGCAGGTTGGAGTATGTTTGGTACAGACTGTAAGCAGAGCTCCTAATTTAGTTGCCTTCAAAACAGATCTAGTTCACACACACCAAGAGTGCTCTGCAACCTGGACCGATGTATAGTAATTGAGGTTCACTTCAAAGCCATACTACTACTCCAACTCAAAACGACAGTATAGTTTCCTAGGGTCTGAACAGCAAACCTTGCTCTGCTGTCGCCTTGCCATGGAGCTACCTAATGCCTAATTAAAGTTTAGTCTTATTTTTGTGAATCCCCTGAAGCACCTTAAGTCTTCTGAAGACTAAGCAAGTTTGAGGACTATTTAAATCTTTTCATCTCGCCAGTTCGTGGAATAAGAACTGCAAGCAGGTGCCTTTCCCAGGGCAATTGCTTCAGGCACTAAGTTAAAGAGTCATTCATCCCTTCTCTGTGGGCAAATAAATCTTTAATTCCCCTATTCTGATGATGTAGTGTCATAGTTCCAACAGGGGTGGCAAATGTCTTATTTCTGAATAGTGTCTGGGAGTAATAGGTTGTAATTCTACAGCCAAAGCAGAGAATTGGCTGAACTGAATTTAGGCTGCCCACATTTTGTACAACTAATTTAATCATAATGTTATTAGTGGAACACCAGCATATGCCCTTTGCCTGTATCTTAGAAGAAAAGCATTATTCTATTTCTTTTTGTCCTCCATTCAATTTTGAAAGAAAAAAGTATTTTATATCTTCTTTGGTAGCAGGATCTGAATCTCAGATGGATGGATGCACTTCCTTAAAATCTTAAGCAAGATACTGAACTTCTGGCTTGGATGAATTTAAAACAGGCTTTGTGATTAGCATTCTCCTCTGTACCTAACTGCCCATTCAGCGCCCTGGCTTTACATAATGCTCTGCTGTGTGCAGGGTGTCCACAACCCAGTCTGAGCCATTTAACTTCCTGGGCGACTGTGTACAGATCTTAAAGACTTAAATACAGGTGCTTTATCCCATGGAGGGAAAAGACAGCAAAAGTGAAGTAATGAGTTGCTCTGCATTTTAGTACCTAAACTTCTTTTTTGATGCAAGCCCCAAGCATTGCAATGTCTCACCAACAGATACACTGTTTATAGTGATGTGTTTTCTAACCCTCAGTTAGGCACATAGAGTCCCCCTACAAAACACAGGAAGACACATGAGAATGGGGTTCAGAGCAATCAGCAAGCTGAAGGCAGGTAACCGGGAGGAAGTATGATGGATCAGTAGTAAACACCTCAAAGGCATCTACTTTCAGGAGTGGGGAAGGTGCCTACTGTCCCCTAAAAGTAAGTGCATAAACTAGGCCTTTCTCTTCTTCAAAATAATTAGAACATGCTGCTAATTGATGCCCAAGTATCTAGAAATTAAAGCATTTACCATTTAGGAGGATGACCTTTTAAAAAACATACCCACACTTCAGAGCTGGAAAAGGAATTTCACTCAGGGGCTTTTTCAGGCCTGAAGTGTGCCCTAACTACTGATTGAATGGTTATTTAGGAATGAAATGAGTGACTTTCTCATCTTGAAACTTTGCCAATTTGTATAATTGATTAAATAGCTAGTGGAGGAGCAATTTAAACCTGACCCCCTTGCTTTACCGAAGAGTGGACTAAGCATAGGCCTGTGGAGTCAATTGCTTGCTTTTTGGCTGACTAATTATTTAAAAGCAAACTGAACAGTTCCAAGAGGGGGAAACGAGAAAGTCATCTCCCTAAATAACAAATACTTTCTGGTTAATGGGATCCTCCAGGGAGGCAAAGGGCCTCAATTCTAATACTTTCTATAAATCAAATGCAGTGGGGTTGTCTGTCTCCCAAGTGAGCATTTCATTAACGCGTGTTTCAGAAAGTCTTGCTTCCTGCTTCTTTTTTTATTTTATGCACATGTGATGTCTGATTCGGCAGGAATGTTCTCAGAAAGTTTGTTGGTGTTCACTGCAGGGTAAGACCGCTGTCGCTTGTGAGCGAGTGAGCGCTCTGAGCGCCTCAGCAGTGTCAGGGCTTGAGTGATTTAGTGCATGAGCACCACAGCACTTGGCGACATCAGGCTGCAGTTGCGTGAGGGCTGTAAGACAGAAATGGTGTCTAAACACTGATCTTAACGTTGTCTGACATGGCAACTATATCTTTTGGTAGACTTTGCTTTTATACTTGATTAAAAAAAATAAGGGAGTTAAAAAGCAAAGTTTAGGAGAGGTACTAATACAGAGAGGTACTAATAATAGAAATCTTAAATAAATTTAATGTTTTGTAAAAAGTGTTTAGTAGTCAGTTTGGGAAACTAAAGATCTCTCTTTTTTCATATAATAGATATAGTGCAGTGAGCAATAATACAGCTTTCCCACAGTTCTTCGCCACTTTGTCTCCATTTGTTGCTAGAAGATGCTTAAGTCTATGGCAAAACCATGAAATAAGTTAATGTCCAAGGGAGCAGAAGAATGTATCAGTTCAGGGAGTTATACCTTGGGTGAAGGTACATATATACCACTTTCTCACAATACTCATTTCTGACAGACCATTTACTGAAAAGGATCTTTCTTTTGCCCCTTTTTATTTAAGATTGTTAAGTCTTCATGGCAGGAACCTTTTATCATGTTTGTTCCTGTACCCTTGAAAGCCACTGTGTACTAGCATGATAACTCAATCTAATCTAGCTTTTACACCTTACTTCACAAAGCAAACCTTCACAAAGCTCTCTGTAGCACTAAAAAAAGTCTTGCTGGAATCTTTAAAATCTGATTTATTTGTTTTGAATTAGGCATTCATGCTTCCTAATGCTTCTTGAGCCATTATCAAATCTTAGATATGATTCAAGTGAAAGTCCTAATGTTTGTGGTCAGACTTATGTTGTAAGGATAATGGAAGAGAACAAATCTTTGGAATTTACTACTCCCTGTTTAGACTGAAATCTTTCTGAAGCGGGACTAAGGACTACACCATTAGAATTTTCCAGATAAATATGTAGGTACTGGCTGCAAATCTGTTAAAGGTAGTAGGCTATATCACACCATCAACATTTTAAGACCTTTCCCAATCAAAAGAAAAATGTTTTCATAGAAAGGTTGTATACTAATTGTAACAAGTTGGAAATGATCCTTTTTCTAACTATAAAGTGGAGTTTCATACTTGCACCTGTAATTCCTTTTGGAAGATTACCGTACAGTTCTTTGATAGACCAATTTTGACTTGGATTCGTCCCAGACTTCCAGTCCAGGGACTAGAATACAGTCATTCTGCAACAACTTAATCTTGCAAATTACTCTTAGGCTTACACCTCTTTCTGAGATCTGGAAAGGCAAACTTTTCCTTCTGAAACATAGACATGCCAGAACTACCATTGTTTGGTGTTAGAGTAAAATCCTTAGCTACTGATCAGTTACATATTAATACGTTTGGGAATGCTCCCTCTAAATATTTACATATTGAAATCCCTGAGTTTTCTTTGAAGTCAGTGAGTGAAACTAGACATTTGCCTCTGACTGTGATGCATTTAGCTAATTTAAAAGCCAGACAACCTTCTTTGTGAAGCCATCTAAAATTTTACGTTTGAGTACAAATATGACGGTATATTTTATTTTCTGTATTTATTCTTTTATTTTGCTATGAATAATTTGCATCTTTGCATCTCTCATCTTCTTCCATATTTTCCCATCATCTTCAGCAGTATTTTGTCACTCAGAATCCATGATTCTACTTATAACACTATAATCAACCCAAAACAGTGAGCCTGGAGACATTCAAAGTGTATTCATGGGTGGATTTCATCTCACCTAACTTTAGCTATCAAAAACTAAGCTAGCTTTCAAGGCTTCCCCTGTAGTTAGTAGAGAGAGAAAGACATCTCCAGAGAGCAATTCATTGCCCTTTCTGGGCCTCTCTCTTAGGAAGGGATGAATCATCCTCTGAAAGTACTTGTCCCTCTGCTGACTCTAAGGGAGCTTCAGTGAGTAGCATGGAGCATATATCTAACTTTTTTTACTGTGATTTATTATTTAAGGCTATCAATTATTTTTCTACAGGATCTTCCATTTCCAAGATCATCACCTGTGGCTGACTAGGGCTATGTCTAGAGAGTAGGTGTGGAGCCAAGTGCGCTTGCTGTGCTAACCCTGTAATTGGCAAAGCTGGGGAGTATGGTACAGAGAGATATTTGAGCTGGCAGCACAGCAGTCATTGCAGGGCTAAAAGCAGCACAGTTGTGTTCATGCAACACTGCACACTGAGCTAAGGAGCTCTGCTGAAACCAGCTCAATTCACTGACAGTGAATACTCAATTTATATGACATTTGTTTATAGAAAATAGGCCAGCAGAATATTCTATGCATTTATCAAGCTCTTGTAAACCACTTCCAGTTTCTTACTTGGTTTGGCACAGATCATTCCAAAAATTTAGCAAGCTTAGAGATGTCTTATACAAGCCATTTTCTGTTACGGAATATTGTTCCCCTGAGAAACAGCATAATCACTAATTTTGTCCTGCCATTTCTAAATGTATGTACCTCTATTTCAAGGAATGTGCCAATGTGGGAAAAATTGAGAACCTCCTGATACTAAGTTCTGGATTAGGGTTTATATCAATGCAACTTAGTTTAATTATAGAAAAGTCCTTTATTTCTTGTGAATGAATACAAACTGAATACTAATAGTAAGCACATACCATCAATTAGTGCAAAAACTTAAAGGATATACAACCACAACCCAAATTTGTCAACAAATGCTCACAGCACTTCCAAAGCTAATCGTCAATACCTTTTTATGCGAATTGCAAGTCTATAGAGAATACAACTGCAGTCTTCTCTGAAAGCCTGCAAAGCAGGTCTGAGCCTCTGTGTAGTTATTATCATTTTGCCAGCAAAATGGATGTCATTTTCTTTTAAAGAGAGTCTGAAATATTAGTGCTACAGACTGTCATGTAAGTGCTTCCTCTTGCCAAAGGAAATGTCCTTTACACTGAGAAGGGGACTGTTTACCCATTTTGATTTACTACTCTTTTTCACTGAGATGACTGTTTCTTTCACCTAGAAGTCCTTCTGCTTTTGGAAGTTATCAAAATCTGGGTGAAGGGAAATCCTAAACCAATTAAATACAAGGCTCAACTAACTTTGTTACTGTCAGTCTCAGCAGAGGTAAATTGTGAACCGATCCATTGGGAGGGAATCCCTAGTAGATTCACAGAATTCTCTAGGGAATCCTGTGAATTGTCAAAACAACATAAGCACTTGAGCTTTTTCCACTTTTCTAACTTTTACCATTGCTTCAAGAGAAGAGCACGGAGAAAACAGGCTTGAGATCCTGCTCTGTATTCTTGGAGTAGAAAATTGAACTCACTTCTTTCATATACATATGAGTGCCTTACTAGACTTGTGGGCTAAATATATAAAGACAAAAAGAAACGGCACAAAAATTGGCTTTATAGCAGTGATATCTTTAAGTTCACTATACTATTTTACAGACTTACAGCTTAATTTCCCTACTGTTTAGGGGCACATGAAAAGGCTGGTGGTGTCTAATCTCATTATTTTAGCATATGTGCTGCGAAATTTTTCTTTTAAAGCCCTAATTCAGAAAATTGAGGTATTGTATGAAAATCTCAAATGTCACTGGACAGAAGAAAAGAGAAAGCTAGGGAACAGTAAGGACATGCACAGTAGGGAACAGTGGGAACATACCCACCATTCATGCAAAACCCTCTCCAGCTTCTTACCCTATTAAAATTTCTTACCCTATGAAATATTGTTGTCCCTTCAGTTCTGTAGCCTATTAATGTTATTTTAAGTATTCAAGTTAGACTGGATGTTTTAGATTGAAATAAATTATGAAAAAATTATGAGTAAATTATATGAGCATACAATTATGTGAGCAGCTGAACTGCTGGATTGCACAAGTTTTAACTTCTAGCCTTAGAGGTAATTAGGAAAGACGGAAGTTAACTGTTATTTATAGCTGGAGCTGTAGGGTGATGTTTCCAAAGGCTAAGTTTCTCGATAAAACTGTAGATCATAGCTTGAAAATATGTCCCATAACAGAAAAATGGAAAGCACATTCAAAATACCTTCACACCTCTTTCTTTTTTAATCACATAATTTTTGATTCCGTCTCATATTTGGCTTGAGTTACCATATCCAAGCTCTTTTGCTGGCAGTTCTACAAAATGATCTAAACCACTGGGGCAGTTGAGATGGAGCCTGGAGAGCAACAATGGTTTTGAATGAATCCACTGAAGCTGGATAAATTTATGCTTTAAAAATGGACCAGACTTTTTTTTTTTCTTTACACATACTCATCATAGAATTTGACAATGCTCTAATTGCAATTTTTCTTTACCCTTTTTGAGAAGCATGAAGAAAAATAAATAAATAAAATAAATGCAAGTTCTGGCTCTCAGAATCTTTATTTCTTGCTATAAAAGGCAATGTTAGTAGGATGACAACTGACCCAGTTCTATACGGAACGGTTTCCATAAACTAGCTGTTAGGAACTTGTCTTTTTGAGATGTAAATTGAACTAACTCAACTATGATAAATATATACTTACACAGGTAGTACTACTGACCTCAGTGTGACTACTCACCAGGAGAAATACAAATCAGGATGAGTAAAGTGAGTAAAACTGGGCCCTGAGCCACAATCAGCATGGAAACCTCTGATGCTATAATTACAATCTCTTGCCAAGTAGTACTCCTCCAAATTGTTCACATTGCTTCTTACCTAAAGTTAAGCCTTACTCTTAAATCTTTGGTTAGTCTGCATGTCCTTCTATTATGGGAGGGGGTATAGAGAACTAGTCCCACTGACTCATTATGATTTGATGCCATGAGCAGTAGCTTTCCCAGAGCAGCTGCTTTTTCTGACAAACATAATGCTCTACACTAGGCCTTTGATTTTCTGCATATTTTACTTACTCATTAGGTCTTGCTCTTTGTATCTTATTGATTCACTCATTGTACTTATTCTACTGTATGTTCCCAGATGGTCGAGTGTTTTCATCTGTGTTCTCTGTTTTGATTTTATAAAAGTTACTGAAAGTTTTAGTATGCACCAATGGAAGCAGGTTTGAGATACAGCTGAATAAAATAATAGGAGAAAGGGGCGTGAATCACTGAGTGCTCAACCGTTTTGAAAATAACAAATACAAAACATTCTGGGGCCCCAGATTACTGGAGTTGTACACTTTTTTACTGTGGTTTTCAGAGTTAAATCAGTATTAAGAATAGCTAGAGATCTGCATATGAGCACACGCCACTTATTGGAGATTGCTCCTCTGACTATCACTTTCACTTGGCAAATGGTCAAGCCCCTAGCTGTGTACTGCCAACATTCATTCTGAGCCTTCCATATGGACAGAGAAGGTATTGTTTAATATCTTCTGTATTTGATGATTTCCCACTTTCACAGGAGAGGTTCTTGTTTGAGTTTAGCCTAAGAAAAAAGAGGTATTAGTATTTCTATCACTTTATGCTTGATGTTTACCAAATCAGCTCTTTAGCATTAATCGCAATGGATTGTATCTAAGTTTTAGCTTTATGTGATTTTTATTGTTTTAGGAACAAATCACTGCATAACCATTTGCATATTGTTAATTTATTACCAAAACTATGATGTAATGATTTAAAAATATTAACTGTTTTATATTTTTAGAAATTAATGATATTTCTGTATCTTACTGGGAATAATACCTGTAAGCAGCAATCATTTACATTTTAAATTTATTCTTATACTACTTTCTGAACCATGCTGTTCTACAGATTTATGGATCAGTGATTTCATGACTATATGAAATATGAGAATTTGTTCATTTCTTGTATTTTCATCAAAACTTTTGGTTTATTATATTTTAATCAGATTTTTAGGTCACACTATAGGACTATGTTAGATTTTTGTATAGATTTTTGATATAATATTGTTTAAAATGGGTATTAGTTCTCAGATTCCTTTTTTCCTCCCTTTTTTTTAGTAAATCATTCTATAAAGCAGGATATAAATCCTAGTTTACGTAATGATTTATTTAATGAGAGACCTAACCAGTTTCTGACTGAACAATGCATTCTCTATTGATTCAAGGGTCCCTGGGTTCTTATCCAATTATATCTATTGAAGGATCATCATCCAGCTTTATACAGACAAATACAGATTTTCACCTTTTTATCTCTGGTATCAGAATGAGGAGATCCTTGGAGAACCTTGAACATTGAGTTATTGTCCTTGTGTGAGCTAATTCTGGTAAGACGCTAGATGAGTTTCAGAAGACTAATTCTGGAACCAGAAATCACAGTAACTGAGAGAATGAATAGTTAGTTTCAATATATATTTTGAAACATTTTCTCTTCTCGAATGCTAGTTTTGGTTTGCAGTTAACATAATTTTGCTCTGGACATTGGCATATAGTATTCCAGGAATCACATTTTGCTTTGCACTGTTCTTGTTACTTCAATTAAGTATTCTTCCATTTAGGGAGCTTTGCAAACGTGTAGAATAAGTACTAGGCCTCCAGGTGACATCTTCATGAGGTAATTTCTTGCTCTTTGTTGCCTGGCTGCCCTATGGAGGGTTGGCACACCCAGAGAGAGACAATCCTTGATGTCCCGAAGCTTAGCAACTGCCTGCTGCTTTAAACGTGGACATGCTAGGTCACAGCAGCCAGCACGGTTCCTCTGGGTGCCATGGAGGGCTTGTCTGCGGACACCCATCAGCTGGGACAGCTATCATGAAGGACTCACCACAGATAGGTGATGAAGGGAGTTTTAGCTTCACAGTCTTTTGCTAAGCTCACAAAATAGCCTTGGAAGATGCAGAATTTTCCAGCAAAGGAAATTCCCTTTTTTTTCCTGAAACAAAATAAAAAAACCCAAGTTCCTAGCCAAAATATTCCACAATTAGCATTTGTCCTCTTTTTTATACACTGTTTAAGGGGATTTAAATGTTGCATTGACTGTGATTTGATTTCAATGTATTATAGTCATAGAATAGTTATCAGCCCATTCTCCAGACCTCGGTAAATCTTGGTAAAAGGGATAAAATTCAGCCCTTGGAAATTATAATTATTTTCATGAATATGTCAAGATATGTTAATTGGACCAAAAATGCATTTTTCCTTCATATTACTGTGTAAAGAGAGTGCTACATGAAACTGAATTATGCTGAATATAAATATTTTCATTGTAAATAATGTGAATCTTTGCTCATAAGTAAATAGATCTTTGATGCTAATTATAGAAAACTGCTTGGCTATGGTCAGCATAATCTAGTTTTTTATCAGCACTTCAAATTTATTCTGGGTTTGATTTTTACTATCTGCTCCCAGCAGCGACCATTTTTATTTCTTTAAGAAGGTGATTAAACTTAGTTCAGCATATATTTTTGGAGACAGCATAAGAAGTTCTTGCTGTGTCACTAAATGTAAGCCCTCTGTTTTCTGGGTGAAATTAATGCACTAATAATTAAGAATCCATTTTTTACTCTTAACTCTAGATCTTTCTTATTTATACAAATAGACGCCTTAAAACAGTTTCTTACAGAGTTCCTTTGGATAGAGGTAATTTATGCCGCTATTCACACAGGCTGTTTTCCAAGACCTTTAAACTCCACTGACTGGTACTGAAGAAAAGGAAATATAGCTTCAGAATTTTGAAGAGTGGAAGCTTCCCTACCTCTCATCTGCCCTGAATATGATTTCATGAGGGGGTTTTGTCAGGGTGGGTTTTGTGTGTGTGTGTGTGTGTGTGTGTGTAAGGAACAGACTTTGTAGAGAAGAAAGACAAGTTTAAAATGTGACTTTCCATTTTCCAGAACTTTGAAACTACTATCCTGGATTCCTAAAATTTTACTATAGTTTTATGATTACAAGTATATCTGCTCTGCAGAAAGGCAACATTTCTCTGTGAACCTAACCTGATGAAAGTTTGGTTTGGTTTGACTTGATTTCTTTCGTTCAGTTCAGTTCAGTTTGGTTTGGTTCAGTTTCGTTTGATCTGGCTTTTTGATAAGAGAAATTCAGAGAGAAAATTTCAGAGAAATTTTTAGAGAAATTCAGTTAGTGAATGACAATCTTATATCCAAAAGTAGTACTTTAAAATTAGTAAGAAAGGAAAATAGGCTTATAAAATATTTGCTCTGGGGACATAAATTCTAAGGAATAAATAATGTAGGAAGATGTAGATGCCACACACCTAGCCTGTAGAAACCCAATTTCTGCACTGTAGAAGTACAAACATCCCCCAAGTTCCAGAGCCTTGAACCTGCCCCTGAAGCTGGTCACATATGAGTATTTGAAAAGACTGAATAGGACTTTGTTTAAAGAAAGAAAACCAATGGCTGGCTGCAGAACTGGTCACGTCCAAGCGCTTTATGGCAGATTCACCCAGGCTACCTCACTTTGAAAGTGAAATCTGCTGTCCCTTCCCCCTGCCCACTTCTGAGGAGAGGATAGTAACCTACAGGATATTCTCTTATGCTCTTTTATTCCCGCACCTTAATACCCTCCCACTGAGCTATTGTGCAGCAAAGAGAGTGGATACGCGCAGTCAAGAAAGCGAATAAGTAAACGATGGGTTTTACATTCTAGTTAAGAAGATAGGATGGGTCAGATTAAAAGGAGGAAATCTTGGCCTCTGCTCCAGGGAATATTTATTCATTTTATATGAAGCAGAAGATAGAAATGGTTGAGTCTCAGATGATACTGCTTATGGAGGTGATATAAGTGTCAGTGAAGGCATGGAAATGATGCAGAGACGCTATATTCCCCAAGAAAGAAGGAGGCTAGATTTCTTCCTTGTTTGTTCTAATACTTTGCCCATACTCCCTTTATTATAAACCTGCTAGACAACCTGGCAAGATATACATGAGGTTACACTTCTTTCAATTATTAAACAAAGAGCTGATTCTAGTTACCTCATCACATATACATTGCTTGTTTTCTCTTGTTCAATCAGAAACATTAAATCTGTTTTATGTAACAAGTAGCTGTTCTTCAGGCAAACAAGGAATTGGGGGTTTTTAAGTGATGGGACCAGGTCAAACTCCCCATTAGGTGCCCATCTTTCATCTCTGTAGATATGGATCAATTGCAGAGTTAAGATGAGGAAAATTTTCTCTGCGTGTACAGAGTTTGATGAGCTAAAAACTCCATTTCAGATCTTTGTGTGGACCTGCACAATATGTGAAGCCCCATCCTCGATCTAGAAAAACCTTCCAAATTTCGGGATGCCATAAACTATATAGGGTTTGCATAATCAGTAGAAGCTATTGTTTGTCATAGCTTTGGTGCTGTGAAGTTAAAAAATATCACAGGACTCAGCAAATTTCTCTATTATAAAATCTAATTGATATACATCTTGCATATTCAAATATACTTAAAGAAATCATTTTGCAAAATTAATTTGGTACACCTGGAAGTGGTCAAAAACATCGCTTAAGGAACTTAATCAAACTTAACCAAATTTTCAGTTTCTATGCTAGACTATTGCTGAAATATTATATGAGGATCACTTTTTTCTTTTTTTATTTTGGTGACATTAACAGTGAGCAGAACTAAAGTGGTTTGGATAACAGTTATGAAGAGACAGTTCTCTCTCTAGAAGAATAATGTTAGAATCTGTTTATGCTTCGATTTAGGGAACATGTTTGTCAGAGAGGAGCTAGCTGATACCAAGAGTTGTAATTCTTGTGTTCTGGTAATGAACCCTGGGAGAATGTTAGATTGGTTAAAGAAGGGAGAGGTGAGTAATCTCCTAGCAAGGGGATCATGTCTGGCCCTGGCAGATTTTGTCCTTCAAGCTCCTTGCAACAGCAATAGCACAGGAGCAATGCTGGCCAAACAAATAATGCGTAATAAAAATCTTTACTACTAATTTTATTTAAAGCCAAGTATAACAGGTAAAGAACTGTTTCTCTTTAATCTTAAGTAAGCAGCCAAATTAGCTCAAGGTGGAGGTCATGTTTTGAGACTGAATTATGCAAAATAGTAGTTTTTAAACCTTGGCATATTACTGAAGACATTTAGTTTTTTTATCCAAATTTTAGTCTTGCTGACATTCTTATTAGGAGGAAACAACCTGTTTAATGACAATTCTGCAATTATGGCACTTTACAGTACGTTTATTTAGTGAACTTACTGTTACAAGCTAACAAGAGAAAATATCACATTCATCTGGCCTGACACACCTTCTTTCATTATTTGATATTCAACTTCATTATCTCTTTCCTATAAAGGGTCAATGCTAGAGACTGTAACTGATCACTCTCACTTTCAGCTGGGGAAATCTGAGGCACTGTTGCTGCATTCAATTTTGTTCTGTTATGCTGCCCCCAGTTGTCAATAGGTAAAGCTTTTCCCATTCCCAAGAAACCAAGTACCTCCTGTGAATAGTCCCCTTACACAAGCTTTCTTTGTCTGAAGTCTTCTCACTCAGCAGAATCAGCAGTATAATAAAAATGTCAGTTTAATGTTTTGTAGGAAAAGCTTGACTTTTTTAACAAGAGAGGAGCACTCACTGCTGAGCCAGTCATGAAAGAGAAACTCTTTTCATGACCACTGGAACAAGTGGACAGGGACAGTGAGGGAGAGAGCAAAGAGTGGGAAACTGGCTTTCTTCCAAAACAAAAAAAAGCTGCAGTTAAGGACATAATTGAATGGTTTGACATTCTTTTGAAGAATTAATGCAGCATAACCTTTTAAATGAATAAAATCTAAATGTATAATAATCCCTTGCAAAAAAATAATAATAATAATATGAATGAATGTTTGAAGTATTAATGGATGAATTTATAAATATTGTAGACTGAGGGAATAAGCAATATCATGACTGCTGTCTGGCTGTAAAAGTACAAACACATGCAGACAAGCCCAAACATCCACAGTAAAGTTGCATTAGAAAAAAGAAATGAAAAAATTTTTAAAAATTAACATCTTGTCAGCATACCAGCTTCACTGCTTGCTTAATAGAAAAGGGTGTTATCAGTTTTATTTCACTAGGGATGAGGAAGAAGCTATTATAATGCAGAATCCCCTGTGCTTATGAGAAAGGAGCCTAAAATAGATTGAAAAATGTGTGGGAAAAGCAGGCATAATCACAACTATTTATTCTACAAAAACATTTCATTTTTTTACATCCTAGCTAATGATACATTTTACACATTTTTCTGTTTACTTAAATAAGCTGCTAATAGTATTTTATGTAAGCACAGAAAGTAGAGAAACTGAATTATATCTAGTTTGCAGAGAACTCAGATTCAATAATTGCCTCATAAAGCATGCTTAAACAAAGATATTCAAATTCAATAAAAAGGGGCATTCCTATAAATGCGAACAGTGTCTAATTAACAGAAAATCATAGCTGAATCTATGATATACCCTGAAGGTTAAATATTGTTTTATAAGCCTAAAAATAGGAGTGGGAGGCAAAAAATAAATGCTATCACTGAGGTACAGTGAAACTTGTGAATAACAGCCTCACAAAGGCCACATCCTTCATCATTTTATAAGTAGATGCATAACATAGTAGGATTAATATAAAGTGTGTTAATATAAAGGGATGGAGGCTGTGGTTAGGATGGGTGAATATGGCTACAAGTGACTGACAACATTCATTTCATTCTTAGAGAGATTTTTCCCTTTTCACAAGCAGGTTGGGATAGTTGTGTGCTCCCTGGGGGCGAAAGCCTGTGTGGCTCCCAGGAGGGAGAAGGATGAGGCTGAGAGGCATTTTAAGGGTGATAGGTCCCAAAATGGGAATTTGGCTCCAAGTCACTAGGGAGGCAGAGATTTCTCTGCTGGTATTCTGCTGATATCAAGGATATGATGAGCGGTTTGAAGAGATATGAGCAGGGAATGATAAGTGGAAGGGCTTTGGAGAGAGAGGAAGCAGAGGACAGAAACACGGACAGACTAGGACAAATCCACCGTTCCCCAATAAACCTTCCTACTTCTTCTTCCTCTGTAGTTTTCTACGTGATTAAGTCAAGCAGAACAGCTAGCTCTATCTTGATTTGTTTGTAATGTATTTTCCCAGCAAAGTTCATGCTACAATAAGAAACTTTATAGCACAGAAGGTTGTATGACATAGAAGAGCAACTGGATGTTGTTAAGGAAGAGAGGAGCAAGTCAGACTAGCAACTGCACTGTGAAGAGAATAAGCAAATAAAATGGTCCAGAGACAGCTGATATCTTCCTTATCTACTGCTACTGAATAAATATCTTGAAGTGGTGAGGAGACTAGCACAATCCCTCAGAAAAGTCACAGTTTAATTGTTCTTTCCTGAAAAAAAATGGCAAAATTAGGGTGGTATGAAACTGCCACAAATAAATTTAACAACTTGGGAAATATCTAAGAGATTCCCAATTTTTAAAAAATATTTTTGTATTTGGATAGGATCTTTTTAAGTGCTTTTGGATATAGTAAATCCATAGAGACAAGGAGTGATTAATTCACTAGATCTGATCATAAAACAATGACTACACTACTGTAAAATTTAACCTTTCCTGTGTCCCATCTTGTGGACATGTAAAATGGCATCAGCCTTGATTTCCATTTCTTAGCTTTTATTATTGTTTTCCAAGGTTTCATGATTCTTTTTATTTGTTTTTATTCTTTTTAATTTAATGCCTAATGCTTTTTTTTTGTTTTACTGTGTAGTAATATTACATTTTCCCTTGCTCCCAAGTACAATATAAGCTAAATACAGCATCTTTGACCCAAATTACAATTGCTCTGGTTCTCTGAACAGATGGAAACTCTGCTGTGTATCATCTTTTTGAGAAGAGGAGCTCTTCAACTAACTAACCTAGTGGCAAAGTTCATCTAATAAAGACAAAAAGATCAGATAAACTGTTTTCTGTAGCAAACCTCCATCCAACCCAAAATACTCTGAATTTTTCCTCTTACATAATTTTTAGCAGTCATCTCCAATTCACTGAAAATATAAACAATTGTTTCTTATTCAAAATATTATAAGATATATTCCCATTCATAAATACTGCTGTACCAATATATTGCCGAGTATATACTCGGTATATACCGAGTATAACATAGTATATATGTTTAACTTTATAAATGATAGTTCTGTTTAATTATATTGTAAAGATCAACAAAAGCCAACAACAAAGTTCATCTTTATTACTCACTTTTTGGTGTCACCTCAAGCAGAATTTTAGGGAACATCTTTGTTATTGGAGAGACAAGGAACAAGTGGCAAAGCTCGCATGGCTTTCACTGGACCAGGACTTCACTTTTGGAAGATTCCCAAATTCCCTGGCAGACACATGACATAGGAGAGCATATGCGCTCTTCAAAACCTGTAGACCATATTGTCTGAGACCGAAAGCAAAAAGCTTACCATTTCTCATCATTTTTTTTCTCCTTCTAAGTTTTGCAAGATGAATTTTCAAATAGATACATCTGTAGTGCTTGCCTAATAATAGCAATTGTCTGTGTAATTGGGAGCATAAAAAGAGGTGGGAAAGCCTTTGAGGAAACTCAGCTAGGCATGTAAACACATATTCTTTCTGCTTGTAATTGGTACATAAATTTAGATGATCTATTTGCATAGGTATTTCCTGCTTAATGGTGATATTTAGAAGCTCAATACTTGCTCTGCTCCTCATCTTTTCAGGCTCAAAGCAGTGATCTTTTGATGTGTTTGACCTTACATAGTTTTCATGAGGTCTCACACCCAAAACTGACTGTTATAAACAAAGTATATTATTTTATGCATCTGCCTTTCCCCACAAATAATAAAAATATTAATAATAAAGCAACACAGCATGGAACAGTAACTTATAGATAATTTACACAGTATTCTCCTGTATTATTTTAAATTTAAACCTGTGCTCCATGCCTCAAGTTTTGTCTGGGCATCTCCTGTATAAAAAGCTTATTATACTAGGCTTCATTTGACCACTCATATAGCTCGTATTGCTTTTTTCTTCAAAAGTCAATTCAAGGTCATTTTCTGCCATAAATTCCCTTAATCCCAAACATAAATCAAACTAAAGTTATTCTTATATTCTAATTTCAATATTTTCAAGATTTCATCAGTTCTCCCCGAAATCATCAACAACTTCTTCCAACTCAAGTTCACTTTTGTTTTAATGCTGACTGGACTAACCTGTTCTGGCTTTCTGGAACTCCCTCTTTCCTCCCCATCCCATCTTCCTATTAAAATTCTGCTCTCTCCTCCTTATCTGTCAGTCCTTTCTCTTTCCTCTCCACAGCATGTAGCTCCTCCTCTCATCATGTTTCCATGCTCTTTCATGTTTCTTTTAATCTCTAAGTTCATATTTGTTACATACTTCCATCTGCTGTTACTGTTTCTAGTTTATCCAGGTCATTGAATTTTGGTAAATTCCCATGTAACAGCAATTATAGTAATCCTACTCGTTGATGACTGATCACACATCCTCATATAGACTAGTGATAGCATGGGTTCCGAGACAGTGACCATAGGTCTAGCTCCGTTTCCAGGTTGCAGAGGTAAATCATTTTTGGTAGCACTCTGAAGCACAAGCAGCGCTTTGATAAAGCTGCACCCAAAAAAGAGATGGTATGCTGTTAGTCAGCAATCTAAATTTGTGTCCATATCCTTCTCTGTTGTGAGAGAAGCCATGCACATGGCAGAAGATTCTTCAGAGACAATAATTTAGCATGCAGCTGACATATACAGTGTTAGTGCTGATGACCACTTTTTATTACTTTTTTTTTTTATAGGTAGGTGAAGTCAAAGCTTTAGTCCCCTTCATTATAACTCTTGACAGTAATTGCCCCATTTAGTTTATGTGCAGGTTTTAAACTGAGACATTAGCAGCTGATGACTAAATGCTCCACTAACATCTCAATTATATCAATTCTCACTGCATGCAATCATTAATATGATCACGTCATATGCACAAATAGTTCCATTGCCATTAAAATGTGTAAAAATTTGTTAAAAATTTGTTGTAGAATTGACAAAATGTCTGGGTTTTTACTTTTATTTTACTCCTACTCACAGCTAATGTCATTCCAGGAGTTTTCACTCTGCAGGGATTTGCAGGAGTTTGCTGCTCATAGCATATCATGGCTGTAGCATTCTATAGGGTTTTGATTTAATTAGATTTAATTTCATAGATATCTTCATAGTACTCGGTTGCAGCATACCATTTTCATTTTCAAAGTGAATAACATATCTATCGCCTCTTTTAGAAAGATAGAATCTCATTGTAATGTTGAGGAATGAGCAGAAGAAACACATAAACAGGAATAATAATAAGAATGTTTATTCATAAACTTTATAACAAAATATAACACAGAGTGTTTTAGAGCTAATAGTATTTGACTCAGTCCTTATTAGACCTTTGTTTACACAGCAAGAGGTCATGACTCATGTCTGAATTTATGGTCCAATTTCCAGCTGAACACAGAAATGGCTCAGAACCTTAATTTACGGAGAAGTAGAAGTTTTGTTGTTTGCATTAAGATGAAATAGAACTTAGTTGAATTCAGTCTCTACATTACCTGTATGTCTATCATTCTTTGCTTTAAATATTTCTTTTAACTTCTAAACATTTACTCTGATATATCTATGAAAAATAATCATAAACCCTCTCGTTTTCTTCTTTACTAGGCCTCTTAACTTTTCCTGAAGAACAAAGCCTCTTCTGATCATGGTAGTAAGGCTTTTCTGATCCTTTTTCTGATTGAATTTGTTCTATCTAATCAGCAATGACCAACATTTATATTAGATATTTCAAAGGAAAACTTACAAGGGAGATTAATATTTCATGATATACCTAGACTGCCTGATGCAAATAGGACAGAAAAGGATCATTGATTGTTTTTCAAACTGCGACAAGAATAATGGCAGGTTTCTGCTAGAAAGGATCAGACCCAGAGATGATGGACTAAAACATAGGAGGTTTAGGTGTTCTTCAATTCCTATTCTTCTGCTCCCTAGAAAAGGAAAATAAAGGTGTGTCAGATGTTAAACAGATGACCAGATAGATTTTTTTGATACTACCCCTCTGAGACTGAAGTTGCTTTGGCTGATAGAAATTTTCAGCTAGGAGAAACTTGAAAGAAATTTATTTTCATTCCTCTATCTAAAAATGCAGTTAAATACAAAGGAATAGCAGATAAGAGGATAGATAGTCAGATAAGGAAAAGAGCAGCAATATTTTTGTGCCAAATTTCTAGAATAACATAGATTTCATTTTCCAAGGTAAAGCACATAGTAATTTTGACTTTTCCTCCCACTTTTTTTCCACGGTACCCATTTTTGGAATTTGTTTCTCTGCAGCAAGTTCTGCAGCACCGAAGTTGTAGTAAATACTTTCCAACACCTCTGTTCAATTATACGGCCCATAGCAACAATAATTACACCATGGACCCATCTGCTCTACTGTAGTAAATGATGGGTTATTCACTGTCTTCAGTGAGATCAGGATCAGACTTCTTATCCTTGAATGATTCACTTACATCTAATTAGTAAGAACACAAAAATTGCATTCTTAGAAGAGACATTTACCTACATCGAATTATATCTTATAGTGCAAGGGGTGTGAAAAGGAACCTTAACCTGCCTACATATATCCCATTGATGTTATGTTTTTAAACATAGGACTGGAAAAAAATGCACTTCTTTTGGTAGTAGAATAAAGTAGACAAAAGGTTTGTTTTTATACTCTTTCAGAAGAGCAGATATTTCAGAGATGCAATTTTGACAAACTATAATTAACATCCATTAAAATCTAAAGGGAGAACAGAAAAGAAAAGCTGCTCATCTTTTAGGGTAGTCATCACTTTTTTCCTTGTAAAATACCTGCAGAAATAGGTTTAATGCATTACTCTCTTTTGAGTTACAAACATGGTTGCTAGTTGCAAACAAAAAAAAAAATAACAAGAAGCTCTTTGCTATAGGAAAATGAAGACAAATGAGAAGGATGTGTATATTAACAAATGAAGCACTGACCCGCTCACTGCTGCAAGCACAAAACTTTGTTTTCCAAATTTTCTAACATCTGTTCAAACCCTTTATTTGGAGTTTTACTAATGCACAAATCCTGAACCGAGTAGCCATCCCAGATGTCCTAGACTGGGCTCTCCGAAACGCTATATTCTCTTAAATATAAAATATGCAGTAATGACAATAACACAACTGAAATATAAAAATACCATAAAACATAGAATAAACATTTTATAACAAAATTCCATTATTTATAGAGTGCGTGCAAAGATAAAACTGAAATCAATGCCACTTTTATACTTTCCTATTACAAAACTGCTAGCAGCTCACTACAAACTTAGAAGAGCAAGGATTCAAACTATAGCAGCTTATGGTGTATAACATTAATTAATCAGTTATTAAATAATTTAATATTGTATTGACAATTTTTTAAAAATTTTATTTAGGAAAGTTATGTTGTGTTTCAAAAATGTTCTGCTTAAAAAAGCAACCAAATTTAAACATAACAAACATGGCCATAAATCCCTTTTCCTTCGCAGGTATTATTTTCTTTATGAATCTGTTCAAAAGGTGGATTTTGCCATGGGAGGGTGGATGCCACCAGTCCTTACCTCTCTCAGATTCAGGAGCTTCCTGAACAAATAAGCATTTCTCCCAAAGCATATGTCAACAGAAACCCTCTTTGGATAGAAATCATTCCTGATTGCAGTGCCTTTGCAGGTCACAGCAACACTGCATGGCAGGAGGAACAGTCTTGCCAGTATACAAATTCTGAGCTGTGAGGAGTTTCGAACTGTACCAGATGACACAAGCAGTTCCTGCGGTCTACAGGGTGTCATTTCTAGTTGTCTCATCAGCTACTGAACTGGGTTCAAAGCCATGATGCTCTTCTGAGTTTTTTCGTGGTCAGGGCCCAGGGTATCTGAACTGAAGTTCCAGAGTGAAAACAACGATTGACGATTTTGTTCTGCTGGCAAATGTAAACCTTTGCAAGGAGGGTAATGCTTATTAGACACAAAATAGTGCTTTTGCTGGGGCAAGTCTGGGACTGAGAAATCGACTTTCCAGAAGCCAAGGACCAACACAAGTTTGAGTGCCACCTTTCTTTCAAAGTGTAAATTGAATTTTCTTAACCTTTCCTTCTGTAACATAAACATTTAGACAAAGAGTCAGACAAGCGTTTTATGTTGTAAAACAAAACATGGCACAGTAGACACATCTTCCCCTGGGGAGAGGAATGAAAGAATAAACATGTAACAAGCATTAGTCACATTGCTTAATGCACTACTGGAAGGCACTCAAATATTCATCGAGAGTATGCAATAGAGAGATATATAAAATATAACAAATGTACTATTTAACTTGTCAAGTAGTCTACTCCATTCTGCATCAACCTAAGTTAGAATAAATTTTAAGAGTAGTTCCATGTAAAGTGCATTTCAGCTGAGTTGAGGAAGGCATCAAAATCTTGTCAGAAAGACAATTTGCATTTGCCTTACTAAGCCCAGTTATAAAAAGTATCCCAATTTTTTTTAAATAGAAACCCTTAGCAGTACCTGGAATTGGCAAATTATCAGTGGCAATTTTGATTGACAAGAGGTAGAGAAATGTCTTCAAAAAGAGTGGCCAGGATACTACCATCCTCCTCATCATCATCATCTGGCTGTCTCCTAGCAACCGCTCACTATCATCTCAGTCTCACTTCCATTTCCACAGGGACTCAGCCAGTAGCAGTTAACAACTGCAGCCTAGAGACACAATCCGCTCAGGAATGGAGAACAGCCAAAGGAAGCTGAATCAAAGGAAGCCAGAAGTTACTTCTGTGTTCACATGAAACTTCTTTGAAATATTTGCCCCCACAAAGGTGAAACTTCCACCTCTGTTGAAAGCTCACGTCTAGACTTGCAGTCTAGAATTTAGAAGCACTACTTGCTGCTGATAATTAATTCCGCTTTAGATATAACCAGTAATAAAACTTTCTACTATCTCCAGTGGGCCAGGAGAGTATCTTGCCAACCTGGCACATTATGGACTGGCCCTTGTTACAAAACTATTTCATACCTCCTGTTTGTTAGACAGTAGGGTAGGAGGGGCATGAAGCCATCAGTCTTCCAGAAACATGGATTAGTACTGAAAATTTTAATGTATTTCTTCAGCTACATGAATTAGAGTAAATAAAACAGTTCCTAGCCTAACTTCCTATCTCATACCAAGGCAAATTAATGGTCTGAGCTTTACGAGGTACTTAGTAGTCTGAACCTAGGATTTCAAAAATTCTTCAGCAGTTTGGGATGGACACCATGGTCAATAGCTGTGCTCTGCTGTCAGAATTAACTTTTATGACATAGTAGTCATCTGTGCTGAAGACAGCTGATTTGCAGTAACTACATTCTAGAACAGAGATATCTTTCTAACTGTTTTGATTCTGCTTTTTTTTGTTCATTTATTTGCTTATTTGTTTTGCTGAAATGGCAGATTTCTCTGGTTTTCATCATTCCTTATCCCCTGGCATGGGATTATCAAACTGCATGAGCTAAAAGTCACTTCTGTCACAATTCCTTCTTTAGACCAGGCAGCAGTGAAAGGTGAAGCATATCAAATCTTGCCAAGAGTGAATCCAATCTGTCACAGTTTTCTACTTGTCCTTTCACTTGCTCATGTGATGTCGTCCTTTCACTTGCTCATGTGATGTCGTCTTTAATGGAATTTAACCTCTGTTATGGATTTAATTACAGTCACTGGAAGTTGTTCAGTATCTTATTGTCATAATGTGTAGGCATAAACAGAGACTACGAGCTTAAGCTGTCATCAGAACCAGACACAAGGGCTGTGCAGATACGTCTGCAATATGCAGCTGAACGCACGTCTTTGAGTGTTCCTGCTGGGTTTGTGCACTCCTGGGCAGACTGTTGATATACACCTAATTTTCTGACTGCATGATTTATGGACTCACCTGTGTGTCACAGATCAAAATTGCCCAATTTTATGTAAGGCCTCCAATTCCCATCTGATTTTGCTCATTTGACTTTGTTAAATGGTTGAGGAGTTTGGCAGACTTGTCACGGTGGTATGAGGAAGAATCCAGATGCATCATGCAGATGAGTAGTGCTTCATTTCAGTGAAGAACTGAATATTTATTCTTATGAAAATATTTGACTAGTAACACTTTTCATAGGCTTCAACTCTCTGACTTTCTTCCTCCTTCATTTTCCTTCTTCCTGACTTTTGTAGGTTTTGTTAATTTCAGTAAATTATTCAGTACTGTGATGCCAATGGTGATACAAGAGTTTGTGCAGGCTGGGTTAGAGCTTTCCTAGGACTGCAGAAAAGACCAAGTAGATCAACAGGTGTACTCCCTGCCAAAAAGATATGCACCAATAACGCAACTTAAAAATGCAGAGAGTTGGGGGGAATCAATTCATTCAGATATTAACAGATGCACTTTAGCAATTTCAGTATATATGTGTAATGATTTTTGCTAAGGAGTAAATCCTGTAGAATTCTGCTAAGGAAAAGAAAACTTGCATAGACTTTAGTGGTGCTAGCATGTAATCAAGTGATCTCAAGTACCATAGAATTAATGTTTCTCTTTAAAAAACATTAATGCAAACTTCAATTAGGTAAAATGTCATACCTCTCACTAGTAATGCATGAAGTGGGAAGTCACACATTTTAGGCACAAGTTTGCCATTCAATTAGTGTTATATCACTTTTTATTTGTAAAAATTTGTAAAAATTTGTAAAAATTAGTCACATCAAAATCAAAGGTGAACATTTTGAGAGTGAAGTTTTGTAGAAAACTTTATGCCAAGGGAAAAAGCCTTTGCCTGTTCTTTTTTGTCTGTTTGTTTGCTGCTCTCATTTTACGTTTGTAGCCCACCTGTAAATTATCTGTTATACATTTGAATCTTAGCAAATTGAGTTCTATAGTTTAATGAGTGAAGTAGATTATCATGGAGGAAACCAAGGTGCTTAATTTTATCTTCTTCCAAATGCCTGATGTTTCAAATCATAACCATAGGTTTATTCTTTTTCTTTTAAGGTGGAATAAACATCTTTGCCTGATTTCTTCTTTTTGTTGCCATCAGAAATGGGATAGAAATATTATAAATTCTAGCGCTGCCAAGAAACTCTATGATTTTGAATTAGAAAGGAATTTTTCTCCAAGTAGGAAAAATGGAGGCAAGTAAAAGCAGTAAATTATTTCTCCCTAGCAAGGGCTATACTCTACTGCTTATCATCACCATGCCATTATGTAGCAAATATTGCAGTGTTCCCAGACTCTTCACAACTTTAATCTTTCCTGTTCACTCTCTGTCCTAGACTGTAGTTTTAAAGAACTTAAATTTGACACATGCCTTTGGGGATGTGTTTTGGCAAATCGCAAATGGGAAGAGAATGCAGTAGGTGCTCTGCAGACCTTTTAAGAGCTGATATCTGTTATGTCCCCACAAATGAAGGAGGATTGGACTTGATGACCAAAACAGTTCCTGCCAGCTTCTCATCTCCTTCTAGCTATTGGCATTAGTTGTCTTACACATTACGCAGCTCAGAAACAGCCTTCTGGTTATAACCACTGATTTATCAGCTAGTAAAAATGGGTGAGGATAGCAGGCAGAAGAAAGAACCTAAGCTCTCTAATGATTTTTATAGAACTATTCTAAACCAGTCCTAAGAGCTCTTTTAAATAATCACCTGTGACCTCACAGCTAGGGCCACTGAATATTTATTCTTATGAAAATATTTGACTAGTAACACTTTTCATAGGCTTCAGCTCTCTGACTTTCCTCCTCCTGCATTTTCCTTCTTCCATTTTGAGATTGTGTCTCTGATATTCCTCATGCCTGTCAAAGTTTACATTTGTGCTGGGATGTGTCAGGCACGTCTTTGTAAATCTGCATTAACTGGTTCTGACAACCTGTATTCTAATCCTCCACTGAACACATTATCACTCACTGCCATGTATCCAGCATGAAAAGATCACCCTATGTATAACTGGAAATAAAACACAGATGGGTTTCCTGGCTTGGAAACCTAGCTGTTCTCCAACAACTGCTGGACCAGAAAGTTTTTCTTCCCATATTGGAAGCTGTAACCATAACAGTTTTTCCAGTTTGCTTTTACAGCTCCCTAGAAATCCTAGATAAGTGTAGGCACTGCATTTTACTACATCACACCAATTTCCTGATCCTCTACAGAGTCGCACATTACTTTAGTACTGCTCCTTCCCTTCCACAGTTATCCATAAATCATCTTTTCCGTCTGCTATGCCAGGTAGGGATCTGGACACGCTGAACAAACGGACAAGCCACAAGGCTACGGGAGCCCCCAAGCCCACCAGCGCACTGGTTTGGGTGGTGCACCCACCTGGGAGAGCAAAAGGTCAGGAGCACCGCGAGACGAGGCTCTGCGGCGTACGTCCTGGCTGCGTTACCTCTGCGGCAGTTGGGGCAGGCAGTCTGTGACAACGCAAGTGACCACACAAAGGCCCTTTTTCTCCAGAGTATAAATCTGTCCCCGCCCTCTGCCTGCGTCCTCACTCTTGGGAAGAGGAGGCTGGATGGCGCCTGCCTCCATGGGCTCCTCCTTTGCGGGTGGAAAGGGGGGGTGAAGGCGAAGGAAAGCATGGCGGGGCTCCCCACAGGGTGCGGGGGCGCGCTCTCTGCCCTGCCAGCAGGCTCCTCTCAGGGCTGACAGCCCAGGAGCTGCCCCGGGCTCAGGGAAGGGTCCACCATGCCCACCTTGTCTTTGAGGGCCTCGGTCAGCCCTCACCGCCAGCGGGCCCTAAGGGCTCATTCTTCCAGCCCAGTTCCCACGGCCAACTACGTTAACTGAACTGGGCGGTCAATGGCCAACTACGTCCCCTGCCGGAGCTCCAGCAAGGCGGCTTCGGCCCTTACGGTCTCCAGCAACTGCTCGGGAGCGGTGAGTAAGGCCTTCGGGGTTCGGCAGCATGGGTCAGGGCACCCCATATAGGGGCTGACCCTCTCCGGGGCCCTTGCTGCCAGCGGGGGGCGATAGCTGTGGAGGGGCTGCCACCCGCTGGGCTCAGGCAGCCGGGGGGTGACGGCTACGGGCTCTAGCGAGCCTCCGGCCAGCGCCGGGCGAAGGCGAGGCAGCAAGCCAGGCCCAAGGGGAGCGTTCGCTCCAGCCGAGGAAAACTGAGCAACGCGGTTTCCTGTGTGTTAACCGAAATAAACAGCTGCGTAAGAGTAAACGACAAGCGAATGGCCTGTAACGGGCAAGCGGAGGAGGGACGTCGGTGTAGCCGCGAGGCATCTCACTGCCGGCAGGGTTTCCTACCGACTCCGCGCAATCGTTGCTGGAAGGTTTCCCGTATAAGTTAGAAAGTCCAGATGTCTCTCTCTTTAAGTCCACTAGGTTTTGGTTTAATAGTTTATTCCCTAGGGAGCTGAATTATTTATTGATTTGTTAAGGAGTACAATGATCTAAATGCAAGAACTGGAGTGTATATAATTGAGATCCAATTGGAGGGACATTAACCACTCACTAAATTTAAGTGCAGGCACTCAAAATTGGCCTCAGGATTAAAAGAAATTCTTTTTAAGTGGGATTCTTTCTTTACCAAAAAGGACATTTTTAAGAATGAAAGGGCATAAGTTTTTTTTTTTCCAATCCATAATTTTTATATCCTGTTCTAAATTGACCAGAAGTGGCAGAGCAACAGAATGCATTTTTAAAATGACCCAGTACTTGCCTATTTAAGACTGTAAACCGAAACTGTATCCCAGAGGACTGTTACAGATGAGTCGCCAGAGTAGCTTTCCCAGCATGTCACATTAGAGCAGAAGTTCTAGCAGTGTAGCACGATGAAGGACTTTCAAAGACCCAGGGGGAGAAAAAAAGTGATTCAATGTGCTTTTTAGTCTGAGTATTGGGAGAGTTCAGCACATATTGCTTCAGTTAGGGAAAGAAATTTATTGTGAATGGTATGCAGTTAACCTTTAAAAGTAACTTTAGCAGGAATGGTGTTCTATCAGCATCTTATTATGCTATCAGTTCCTCCGAATAACTGAGGCTTTTATACTGGCTCTTATAAATTGATTTCTCTAACTGGTAATGGGAGCATCGGTGATGCCCAGAAGAATAAACTATGCTCATACTGACTTTGCTTTTTTCTGAATTGTAAATTAAGCAGTTTGAAATATCTTCAGTTTTGGTCCTCTGTTCAACTTAAATAATGCCAGTAGGTTGGTACCCCTCTAAATAGTTTGTGAGCCTTCTGATGATGCTGGCTTTGATGCTGTTTCCAAAGCCACTGGCATGCATCCAAAGCAGTAATGTGTACAGTTAGTTAGGTCCTACCTGTTTTGTGTGTTCATTTATCTGGACACAAAGGTATATTTACTTATACACTAATGTATTAATACAATATGCAGACTGCTGACTAACTAGAACTGTATACCTTAGCACTGGCAAATGATAAGCTCATTGTGTGAATGTTCTCACCCTCCACTGAAAGCAGAGTCACGCCATGGAAAGATGTTAAGTTTTGGCTTAGTTCCTCTCTATATTTTCACCTATAATTCCATACATATTAAATATAGACTCTAATAGGAACTTCTTTTACCTGGTGTCTTACATTTCTATTGGATTGCAGAAACGATAACAGATATTACAACATTTTCTTGAAAAAAAAATGAAGTGATTCTTCTCCATGTGAGGTCACGGTTTTAACCCTATATGAGCAAAAGGAAAGAAAAAATTCAGGTTCAGGGAATAGAGTTATTAAAAGTTTTTCTGTTTCTAAGAGTTATTCATTCTCTATCTCCCTCCTTTTTCTTTTTACCTCTCCAGTTCTACTCTTTACTTTCTTTGTGCTCTTATCCTCTTTTTTTCCTTTTCTCTCTATATGTTATTTTCTCCCTCTTTGCCTTTTTTCATTTTCTTTGTCTCTTTCCAGTGTATCTGGTGAAAAGATTTATTATCAGTATAATTTGGACATACACAGTGAGTTTTGCTGTAAGGTTGCTAGAGATATGTAGAAATGCTCTTATGCATGATCACAGAAATGTTCGTACATTTTTCTTGTGGTTCTAATTGTTGTTTTTAAAATATTGGTCTCTTGTTTATTTGAGGTAAACAAAATGAGAGTTAATTAGAAATTTGGGATTCTCACATTCTGGACCCAAATGTAAAGTAGTCTTGTGTGTGATGTGTTCCAGTTAACAGAAGAAATTTATTTCTATTTTTTTCTCTTTATGGTGGATTGGTTGCATGTTGTAGTGCCTCTCCTTGGCTTTAATAAAAGCTAAATCCATTTTATATTCTGTAGATTATGCCTTTGCTCCATTAGTCAAAAACTGCAAATGCAGACACTTCTACAGCCTAAATTTTGGTTAGAGAGCTTGCCTGAGTAGATTTGCAGTCAATGTTTGGATTCTTTGATATGAACTATTTTATTTTTGATTTGAGCCCCAAAATAAGATATGATGCAGAATTTTAGCAAAAACTATTTTTATTTTTTATATAAATAGGAAAAAATACAAAGCAATGGACTTGTGGATGTTTTAAGATGTTCAGATATGTGATATTTGTTTTATTTTATTTTATTGTTGATGTTTTTAGCACACTGTTCTTTTCTCAGGCTGGATTTTAAGCAAACAGGTTTCAAGTCAATGGCTGTAGTCCTCTGTGTTGGATAATGGCATTGTTAATTTTAAAACCAGGTGGTTAAAGGCTAATGAAAGCAAAAATGACTTGGCATGATGTTGCATGTCAAGTATACAGTCCATTATCTTCTAATTTTAAATGAGTATGGAATGCAGCCTCAGGAACAGCCCTGAAGGAGCTTTCTGTCTGTCCCTTCTTTGACCTTGGAAACTTCTGCCCTTACCTTAAAGATAGTATCAGAGCCTAGCAGGAGAACCGTGATCATTGTATGCATGCCTGGAAGGTATATACTTTCCTTCAAACACTAAACTCTTTGAATCTGTTGTCCTAAGACTTCATACACAGACTTGTATCAATAAAAAACATAGATAATTGCATCAGCAAATTTTATCCTTTTCTAAAATTCTCTGAATTAAGAAGTAAATGCAATGACCATCTCAGCACCTCGATCTGCAGACATCAGAATTCCACATGTTAAGAGTCTTAGGAAGCCATGTTCCAAATTGCCTCTCCCAGTGTCATCAGGCAGAACTTCTTGCATGCCAGGAGAGATCCCCATTTGTGAGTAAGGATGTGAGGTAGGAGATGTGATGAGTTTTGAACAATCAGACGCCAGAGAAAGAGTTGATCAGCTTTCAAAAAAGCTGATCCCCCTTCACTTCTTTTATCCTCCATCCTCCACACTGTTTCTGAACAGTTTTGATATGGTAAAAGGAAAAAAAAAAGTCTCACTCAGTACTGTCTCTTTTAGGGAGCAGCTTACTTGCTTACACTTATTATTGTATTCCTTTCATGTAGGTAACGGGAAAACATTGAGATTTTTGGCCTAAAAAAGGAATTACAAAGATAAGAACATAAAACTGAAAAACAGATACATGAACAGAGAATTTTTTCACTTTATCTTACTTACTAAGATTATATATTCAAACAAACACCCATGTTAGAGAACCGTGATTCAATGGTAAGGATTATAATCTATTGGGAATATCTCAAGAAACATGATTTTCTTCAAAGATATGGAATACTTGCATCAAACTGTGGACCAGCTCTAATGAAAACATACCTTATTTCCACCTAGCTTGGTCTGTAAGCTGCTAGGGACTCTGCCATTCACCATGCTAGAAGAGTCACTCCTAAAAAATGCGACTTTTTCACCCAATCTATGGAATATTGAATAGTCTCAAAATAAAAACACAACATAGCTGTGACTAGTGAAGTCTCCTAATTCCTCATGAGATACTGCAGGGAATTACTATTCTTATTTATTTGCTCCTGATATTTTCTGCCTTAGTAACAGAGACAGCAGAGGTAAACATGTACTCTCCTCTTGGTCATGGCACCCTGTAGCCCAGCGTATCATCCTAAGCTGGAATCAATGAACTTTACATTGATGTTGTAGGCTGTGAACTGTGGCAACTAAGAAGCCAATATATATTCACTTCTCTGGTCTCTTCAGCATTAGCAATAACAGCCAGCAGTAGGGCTATACGTACAGGAAGATATTCAGTAATGTTTTAAAGAGCCATTGCAAATTGGTTAGAACCTTGACTTTATACTAACTTAATGAACTGAAAATAAGGTACCTGTCGCAGTGGCAACTTATTAATACAGCGAAGATCAGCATGAACAGAAAAGTGGTAGACGATCCTTCCCAAGAGCCATACCTTCATTAAACAGAAGATATTGGGCACCTGGGAGCAGAATTCCTTGCAGAAAGAGAAGTGGTGTGTTTCGTATACACACAAAACCAAAGCAAGTGAAAACTTGTGAAGGATTAACCATTTTCCAGTCCATCTAACAGTAAGGCAGGTCATGAAATATGTTACATGTCAAAAGCCTCATACGGTGAGACTAGGGGAGAGATTTGCAGAAGGAAGCAGCTTTCAGACCAACAGATATCTTCTGTCATAAGTGGGTTCCCTGAAATCCTCGAGCATCTCAGCTAAACAGTTATTTTAGAGGGCACTGTTGCCAGTCCCTTCCATGAGCTATCATAACACGTAAGTGTATTAATTTCCGAAGGTGTCCAATAAATCCTTCTTCACCTTGGCTTTCTTACACATGACAGCCTACACAGAATGTGTTTTTACTGTATTATTGGTTGCTATACTTCAAGTGAAATAATATAATGGGTTTGTGCCACTGACTTACACCCTATGCATCCTACTTATGCCAGTAGAAGTATTCATTGCTGACAGTAAGCACAGACCATAACTATATATTTTCCTTTTTCCTTTTTCATTTTAGTGGAGTAAAATTAATATGTCTGATTAAAATATCTTCACAGACTGACAGGGACAGCATTATCACTGCAGTGGAGGTTTTCCTCGTGTTCAAAAATTACCTGAGGGGTTTCAGATGGTCTTTTAATTAATTTATAATAACTTGTGAGTATAAGTGATAATACATAATCAAGTTATTGGGACAAAATGCCTGCATGCCGTTTGAATTTTATTCAGTAATTTGACAGGCCTATTGAATTGGGATCACCTCAGCATATGGCAAAAATTCATGAAATTTCCAGCATAGCATAGATGACTCAGATGGAGTTTTATACATTACACTGCATGAGACAGTAATTGGTGGGAACATGCTTATTACTACAGGCCTAATTTTAAAGAATGTATGTTTGCCCTTCTGTCTCAGTTACCTATGCACTTGAAAAATGATGCTAAAATTACCTTTGTGAATATATTAATAGGTATATTTTATGATCATCTCAAAATATACTGAAAGTGTCTGCACAGTGGCACAAATATCATTATACAAGCAAAGCAAACAGCAAAAATTGCACAGACGTAAATGTATTTAAAAATTAGATCTCTGGCATGTACATTGAAAAGGACTGAGAAAGTAATTGCCACTAAATTTAATCAGTTATGTGGAATGTGAAGAAGTCAACCCAAGGTCAGCTAAAAAAGGAAAATGAATGATTTAAGCAGTCATTGCACAGGACCAGATGGCATGACTGGAAGGTTAAAAACAAGAGAGGACAAGAGTTCTTCAAAGCTATGTTAATTTGTTAATGTATGTATACAGAATCATCTAAGTGAAAGGCTCACTGATTATTACTAATTAAGTTTACTAATTTACTAATTGCTGAAGGGAAAGATGGTGGAAAGAATGGAGATAAAAGGTGATACATACACCTTCTTTCTACCACTGTGCACAAAAAGTCCGTGATTTTCCTTTCATAATGTTCATAGGGATCTCCAGCTCTCTAGGCTCCTCCTACTCATTCTGGAGTGCAAAGAAGAACAGGCAGGTTATGTATTTTCTCCTGTCATTTTCTGCTAGCCTCTTTATAACAATTTTCAGGGAAATTTTCATCTTTTATGTATCTATCCTGCATTTCAGTAGGGATAGGAAAATGCTCATCTAAGAAGTAAACATACCCACACAATTTATCTTTGTCTGTCAGGTTTCCCTTCAGTCTATCAGTTCCTCCTGTCATGTCCATCTCATCATCTCACACGTCTGTACTCCAGACAACAACCTCTCCAATATTCCTTGAAATTATTCTTAACTTTGTTTCCCTCTTAAGACATTTTTCTTTCCCGATGCCAAGAGGAAACTGCATTTCTAATTTACCTGCTCATTGGTTTATGAATTAATTGCTTACGGTTCCAAGAGGATAAAAGCCAAGTGCTGGTCAGAGAAGGATGCAAGAATATTGAATCTGAAGTTAGGTACTGATTTAGAAGTCAGTACATAAGTTATGGGAGAAACATGCACTGCTTGAATAAAATATGACCAGCAGCACCTTGGTCCTTTAGTTTTTCATCTGATTAGACAGTTATGTATAGGGTGATCATTTGCAAGGAAGAAAGTCTGACAAAATTGAAGCATAGTCCAGTGGGTAGAGAAGTAGCCTAGAAACCAAGAGAACAAAATCCTGCTGGGTCTATCCCTATCTATAAATAGGGAATTACAACATCCTGCTCACTGAGGTAAGTAGAACAGGGATAAATCCAATTCAGAAACTATGGAGGGGTGCGGATACTGCTGCTGCATTTTATGTGTACATCTGAGTGGGTGGGTGAAGGAGGAAGACATACAAATAACTGTGATAGAATTTACAGAAAATAGATTGTCCAGGGGAAAAATCTTTTGGTCAGTATTATAAGGGTGAAACTGGAGAAGTAGCCTGTTACTTAAGAGGCCTTTTCCCGTCATCAGTGTTCTGACACAGTTTGCTAGCTGAGTTTAAGAAGTTCTCTGCTCTCAGGATGAGATTCATATAATCTAACATTAATCCTTTAAAAATCAGGCATCTTAACCCAAGTTATGCTCCTTCCATAGCAGTGTAGGCACCTTCTGGGGTAATTAACTCTTAGGAAGAGACAGAATGATTGGATAATTCATATTGGAATAGCATGAATAACTCTAGTCCGACTTCTGTTACTCATGACTTTATCCAGTTGGACCTTCAAAACCTCCCAGGATGGAGATGGCACAGCCTCCCCAGCAACCTGCTCCACTGCTTGACGACAGGTTCCCATATAGATCCATGTGATACTCACTTGGATCGTGTGCTACCATATTTCCCTTCCAGCAGATGTCAGGGAGGTTAAAGTCCTCATAATAACTGTGATCTAAAGACTTCCTCAAGTTGTCTAAAGAAGATTTTGCCTCATTAAGATTGAGTGGTCTGTAACAAATTCCCATCATGATCTCACCCTTACGTGACTCCTCTCTGATACTGAAGAAAATTCTATCTCCTTCCATTGACTCTAGGAGGTTGTATAGATTACTGCTTAGAGTGGTTGCTCTTACACTGCTAAGATAAGACTAAATAAATCTTAAACTTGATCTTTCATAGTTCTAGAAATTTTTATTCACATTACCCTTTGTAAACATAGGACTATTTCACTCACCAATTCTTTAAAGCTCTTATGGTAAGATAAGCAGGTGTCAAGTGACAAAGGTGTGGGGTTGCTCTCAAAAGGGGAGAACTTCTAACAGATGGCAATTGCAACATCAGGTATCCTCCCAGTTCTAGGCTGTCTCCTCGACGTAAGTCAGCTTGGCAGAGCTAATTAAGACATAACAGTCAACTGTTAGTTATAGGTTAGATTTTTTTCAAGTTTGCCATTTTAGTTCCTGTTAGAGCAACTGATAAAGCTCCTATTGCCTTTAGTGTGAACAAGGTTATGCTGTTAGAACAATTCAGAGAATCCAGTGTGTCTCATTTGATTTTGAGGAGCTTGAGAACAACCACCTAATCTGGAAATTGATAGTAACCTTTTCTGAAAGGAGAGAGAAAGCCTTATTCAGAGAAAGACTGCTCAAAAGCTAAAAACTAACTTCCAAGCCTAGAATAGAGAAACTATTGGCCCCAGTGAAATAGGATCTCTGCAACACATTTGAGGGGAGTATTCAGGCAGAAAATTAGCGAGTTCATTTATCTGAAGAGTTGCTAAGAACATTTCAAATTTAGACCTAATTTCTAGTACTTAATAATATAAAAACAGAATTTAAAGCATAGAACAAATAAATTATATAATTTTCCCATTTCTAACAGTGTCACATATATTAGAGGAGCTAAGCTGTAATCAGAATGACCCATTCATTATGATTGAGAAAATATTACACAGTGGTACTCTCTGACCTCTTCCCTCCTCGAAATGTTTGCACTTCCTGCAGTCTGAAGAATAGCTTAGACTGGTAAAGAAACCTCTTTGGACTTAGTAACTCTCTGGTTAATATAGTATTTTTACACTGAAGGCTTATAACGTTCACACTCAGCTAGCTGTGAATTCTGTCACATTTACCAGTCTATAGGGGCTGTTTCCCTATTAACATAAACATTTGCAAAGTCCAAAATTATCTTTATAGGATCATTAGGACAGATTGTAAGTGAGATTATTTGCTTATATGTAGCTAGTAAAGGCACTGAAAAGCTTATACTGTCTCTATATAGTAAACATCTCTAGTTCTGTTGTTCACAGTTCCAAGGAATAGGCTAAAAACTAGAGAGACTTCTAGCTCCGTTACTCAGAAGAATGATTCATGGGGCACAAAGCTTCCCATACAACAAAATGCTTCAAGAAATAACCTATTTATCCTGGGAAGATTGAGAGACTGACCTATCGTGTGATAAGAGAGGCTAATGGATGCCATGTTATTTATACCTATAACAAGAACCAATGCCTATGGTTTTCAGAGAGGCACATTCAAAGTGGAAATGTGAGGCGTGTTTCTAGCAGTAGGAGAAAATAACCGTTGGGTCAAATTATGAAGGGAAGTAGTAGATTTTCTGTCCATCATACAACATTTTAAAATCAATATTGGTTCCTTTCTGAAGTAAGTACTATTCTTTAACCATAAATTATCAGACTTCATGTGGAAGCCATTGGGTGAAATCTTACCGCCTATGTCACATAGCAAGTCAAACTAAATGACTGCAGTGTTCTCTTCTGGCCTTAAAATCCAATGGCTGTTACAGAACTGGAGCCATGGAAAAAAGTAATGATTGCTAATGGATAGATGGAAAGGGAGACGTCATGTGATATGATAAGCCATTCAGTCAATACCAGCCCTTTGAGGTTTCCAATACTTGTGAGGCAAAGATTAACCGTTTTTATCTTTCCTAAACTTTCCTTTTCTAGGTTCAAGCTTAATATTTCATCATTTTAATTCTCCTGGTAGAATGTAATGGATTCAGTTAAGGTGTCATTTCATTTCATGGGAATGGAAACAAGTGCTAGAGTAGGACTGGCATTTTGATATATATAAACAAGGGGTGCTTTCCCTTCCTGTAGCTTGTGATCACTGCTCTGTTTTTCAAGTTCTCTTATCTGCCCCTTTCCCTCTGGATTACATTTTCCTTTTTTTTTTCTCTCTCCTACCCCCTTTAGACTATTGCATCATTAACAGCTTGTCCTTATTCATGATGTAAGGAAAAGATGACTGAAAATATAGTAAAGAAAGATATGTGATGATCAAATGATAGCTCAGCACCTCTCCCAGTGATCATGTTCAGCATGATCTCCCTTGCACGCCACACTATGCCAGTAGCTTCTCTGAGAAAAAAATGAAATTATTTTTTTTCATTCATTATTCTTTGCTTTCCTAAATCTTTTGCACATCCTGCAACATAGAGAAATAAAATTTTCTTTAAAGAATTAAATTAAGAATTCATGTCTAGTTCTGACAGAAAAACTCAGAAAGAGCACAATCTGGCCTTGTATATTATGTGCTATCTTAATTAATTTAGCTGGAAACTAGCCTTTGGGATTTCCATGCAGTCTATGTCTAAAAGGTCACTAGAATACTAATAAATCCTCTTGTCTTCTTTAACTACACTACCTACTGTAGGCTGTTTAGTGAAAAGTGACTGAACTCCCTTTGAGACATTTACACCAAAGTAATTTTACTCATCAGAGTTATGTATTGCATGCAGTTTACAGAAAGTACATTTTTTAAAAATGAATGTGTTCTGGATGCTACATGTGCAGAATCTTAATTTTGTTTTCATGATGAATATAAGTTTTTCCTATTGAAGGGCAGAGCACTGTGACAAGATACTAGTGGAAGATAGATTTTTGTATATATAATGCCAGAATACTTAGGGGAAAGGAGAAGGGAGCATAGGAAGGAGCATCTCCTATTTTTCTGGGATAACATGTTGTAACAAAGTACTGGATGGGAAAGGCTGCTCCTGATCATATCGCATCCAAAAATTTTCTTTCAAAAACAGGCATAGCTATGAGGGCTACCCCATGGAGTTGACACCATTTTATATTTTGTGCTTCACAAAAAATATCCCAAGTAGCTGTATAAAAGGATCCTGTACTTGCATGAGAAGTACTTTAAATTACACTGTTATCATGATGTACACTTGTAACAATCTCACCAAAGTCATGTCAGTCCTAAAAGAGCTGACAATTCAGACAGATGATTTATAGTGCAAGTGAAATGCTGCAAGTGCAAGTGAAATGCTGCAAGCTTATTCTATGGCATTATATCAGCAGTGTGAGGATTAAGGGATGCTTAATAGTACATTTTGCTTAGTACAAGATGACAAGTCTTCTTATAAAGATTATGGAGTATTGTATGAATCTATGCTGTTACTGTCTACACAGAATGACATGCCATTACACAAGGTACGATGCAGCTCATCTTCCTGGCATCATACCAAGTGATTTCACAAAACTCCATGAAAAGCTGAAAAAAATTGTTTTGCCTTTTTTTTTAAGCCTAAAACTTTTTTGTGAAGCTGTATAATTCATCTTCTGAAGGATTAAGTTCAAAAAAATACACAAGGGTGCATTATTTCATGAGTTACCCAAAAGTTGCTACAAATTTGGTTGGTAATTGCAATTTTGCTTAATGTCTGTAATAATGAGTTGGAAAAAGATAGAGCTGTTGCTAACAAGAGTATCAAGAGAAAAATCTAAAATCTGGACCTTTTTAGATTTGATACGTTTGTAAAAAAGAATTAAGTAGTTTCAGCTGGAAAGAAAATTGATATTACAATAATCCAAGCAGATATAACCCAAGACGAGGCCACTCAGTAGAAAGGAAATACTTAGAAAGTTGTCATATCAAAAGGCACGTGCGCTCAACAATAACAATATAAGTTACAATATGATGCCCATTTTTTTTAAAGCAGCTTTGGATGTGCTCACGTGTCTAAAAGTTGTATGTAGAAGACCAAGAAGAGGAGTGTGTCTCACTGTGAGAAGTATGAGCGGTAGCATCAGCCTAAGCTAATGTAGTGCTTTCAGTCCTTGGTGTTTGATTATGAAAATACTGATGCTCAGAGGGAAAAACAACGTATGCATGTATTCATGTTTATGCAGCATATAAAACTGCAGGGTAATCATTTGTGTTACAGCACTGTTTCTACTAATATTATGAAGGGTATGTCTGTAACTTACATGGCTGCATCATGCAGAGATTCCTCGCTCCATCAAGTAAGCTTCAGCACAGGAAGCAGAGTGGCTGCATCGGCTTAGCCAGTGTCTAAGTAATTAGCACTGCTAAACTGAGGAGTAAAAGCACCTAGGGACATTCTGTACTATTAAAAGCATCATACTAAGGCCACTACATAAAGGAGAGAGGTGAAACACATGGATATTTGGTGATTTGCCAAGGATTTCTCTATTTCTCTATTCTCTCATTTTGACCATTTTTGGTCAAAATGAACACCACGATTCCTCCCTACTGCTTCAGGTCCTCTCTTGCCAATGTCTTTTTACTCAAGCATTCAGAAGTGAATGTACTACAGTTCCTTGAGTTGATCTTAATATGGCCTTTTCCTTTGAGAGGGAATATTTATAATTTGCTGAACTAAAAATAATAACCCTGTAAGCAAGGAGAAGAATGGAATGCAGGACAAAAAGGCTACATCAGCACTAGTAAACTAAAGAAGGCACGAGCATCATCGTACATTGTTAAACTGTTAGTATGTTCCCTGCCTTGACTTTTTCCTGTGCTAAGAAATGCCTAAGCATGGTTCAGGAGCTCAAAAGGCCTAGAACCAGCTCACCTGGCAGTATTGATGAAGCCATCCCATTTGAGTAGAAAAAAGGCTAGCTCATAGACATATGGACATGAGCTATCCTCAGGCTTGGGCCTGCTATGTGTGCTGTAACTTTAGCCTTTGGTTCATTGTCATGAGCTACATCTGACTTGAGCAAGATACCTGAATTGGATCTCCAATATCTCAGCTGGATCCTCCCATCCTGGGTTAACGACCACTTAGACAGAAGTCCAGTCATGGTCACGGTTTTGACCAAAGATTTCATTTTGGACTATAGAGCCCTTCCCCAGAAAAATATTTCATTGAAAATGTTGTTTCCCCAAACAGTTTTGGAACTGACAAATCATGATTTTCTTACAGAAAACCAGTGATCTCAACCAACTCCAAAGAGCTTCCTAATTCATTCAGTGAGCAAAAAAAAACGATTGCCTTTGAATTACAGGTTCTTTCTTCTCTATGTCCATATTTACTCAGATTTTGTCTTTTACTGTGTGTAGGAAGCAAGAATGTATTTTACATTACGTACCTAACTACACATTTATAACTACACATTTATTATTAAGTATGATTGATCAATTGCAGTTCATCGTTTTCAAAAAGGAAATAAAATGCGTAAGCTCTTCACTAACGCTGTTTTATGGCTGAGCATTTATACACACACAAAGGTCAGAACTGGTTTACAAACTTCACTATCATATCCTAATTTAAGATCCAGTTTGCATGAAACACATGTTTACATGTGTAGTGAATATGCACAACCAAATATGATTCTAGTGTAAGATAAAGAGGGTCCATCAGCGGTTTCCATTAATCACCTCTGTCAAGGTTAGCACTCATTTTCTATACATTCCTATTACTGAGTTAAATTCTAATGACAACATGCATATCTACTAGCATTAGCAACCACAGAACCTACCCATCCATCCTTAACCATTTATAACCTTTCTTTTGTTCAGGTAATCCCATATTTCATCTCCCTTCCAGCGGTTCTCAGGTTTCTAATTCAAGTTCTACCTTTTGTAAGGAAGTCAATCTTTAGATATGTTCCAGTATAGATGACTCAGAACAGACCTTATACTCCTTAGACTGCGAGCTAACACTGAGCATAATCTTGAAGGAATACTTCTCCTCATCTACTTCAAGGGACTCTCCTCATTCCTTCCCTAATTTCCTATGAGACTTAACAATCCTTGTGGTTTTTTCTACTTCTACATGTTTTTCTCTATGGATCGTCTCCACCCAAAAAACAGTACTATTATCTCTGAATAGTTCTACCTTCCGTCTCCATATCCTGCCTACATCTGTCCAGACTGAAATCTTTGCCCCTTTGAAGTCACCTTATAGATAAAAGTAGTGCACCAGGAGTTCTGGTAAATGTATATGGTTTCTCTAGAATATAAGAGGGTAAGATAGGGTGGGGTAGGATGGCGTAGAGGAGGCCAGGGTACGATAGGGCAGGGTAGGACACAACAGGACAGGATAGGATAGGACAAGACAGAAATATAAAGTTTCACCTGTTCACAAGCTTTTGCTCTGATACCTTCCCATCCAAAGTTCATGGAATTTATAGGCACACAGGGATCAAGGATTCAGAAAATACCCAGAAATAGTCAACTATGGACATATCCTAATACCTCACAGTTAAACTCAAATCCCATGTTCATATTCAAATATTACACTCACTTGTACACATGTCTTGCTTTCAAATGCATATTTTTTATTACTATATACATTTAAGGAGAATATATCTTAACCATAAAACAGATCAGTTCAGAAGTCAATGTTGTTAAACATATTCATTATTGTAAAACTACTAACATTTACCCTGCTCTGCTGAAGCAAATGAAGTTTTGGCTTAGATTCTCCTGGGAGCAGTTCTGTGGGCTGATTTTCCTTTCTGCGTCAGCTAGTAATTGGCGGAAAATGAGGAAAATCCAAGAGCTGCATATCAGAACAGGCCAAAGATTTCAATGTGACTGCAATGAAAAAGTAAATACTGCTTCTTAGCACATTAGTCATAATAGTAACTTTAATACATATAATATCCATACAAATAAGGTATTCCACAACCTCCGAAGTATTGATCTCAAACTTCTTACAGAAATGGAGCTGTAAATTACTTTTATTTTCCAGGCAGCCACATTATTTGCAATTTCCTGGTAATATTACAGGAGAAAACGATGATTGATAATTATGTGTTGATACAGTTGATTTGAATAAAAAGTTTATTTTTCCCAATATGTGCAATAAAATATGGTGTAAATTAATCCAGATCGGTTACACTAGGAATTGTTGTTGCTGCACTGAAAGAGAACATCAAGAATAGCAAAAAGAACATCCATAGATGTAGAATACATTAAAGCATACCCAGCAAGATTTAATTTTAAAGGGTGAGTGGTTTCTTTCTCTGTTGGTTACCCTTCAGCATGTTCCACTAATGTGCTTCCCTCTCCCTCCCCCCTTTCACTGTTGAAGGCTTTTTCTCCTGATGCAGAATGAAAATTGCAAGGCCTTTTGAATAGCTAAGTTAAGGCAATTTGACAACAAGTCTAAAATCATTTCAAATAATCCACATTATACAGGAATCTTATTTTTCTCAGGTTAAAAGCATATATTTTGTACTGAAAGCAAATATAGTAAGTTTCTGAAATTTCATGCCAGAAACAGAATTTAGTAGGGATTTAGCCAGTTACAGGAATTCAGTCATGATCCAAAACTAAATTCGGTCTAAATTGAAAAGATCTAATTCTGTATCTTCTCTCTCCCTGCCTTTTTCAGCACACAGGTTTACCAGTGCAAAGTAATTCCAAAATGGATTTAGGCCCGTACCATTCTGATGTTATAGGCTTTTATATAAACTGAGCAGAGTTATGAGTGGTTGCACAAGGCGTAATATACAGAGAATAAATCTTAGCTAACCATTTTGGCATTATGACACGTGAAATTTAATTAAAGGGAATGAAAAAGAAGATATGTTATTAATTTTCCCAATTAATGCTTATAAGTATCATGAGATAAGGTATATCTCACCTTATACCAGAGGTGTCAGGTTTTGAGGCTTATAACAGTCTCTAACTGAGAGATATAGGGATAGGACCTAACTGGGGAAAGGCCATATTTAGGAAAAGCAAGGGAAGGTTCTCCAATCTTTCTCTAAATGCTACAATATTGGTTACTAAAAGAGGCAACACATTGCAGTAGGGAGACCAGAAATCTGCTATATAATATTAATGTTTCATCACAAAGTACTTTAGAGCTGTGAAGGTTATTCTTGCAAACTCTTCCTCTTCTGGCTAGATAGCCCAGATAAGTAAGGATTATAGATGTGAGTAGAAGACGAAGGATGACCCCCTTATTCAGCATGCACTGAATTAACAGAAGCCACTGAAAAATAAATTAACTTGGAGTTAAAATGTAGCATTATTCAATAGTGCATAGCAACAAAACAGAAAAGTTCAAAGTTGAAGAATGAAGCATATCTTTTCCAGTTGGAATTGCAAAAGCAATATAGACAGGTATTACCCTTGTGGAAATTGGGTAAGTCACTGACATTAATATCCTCCAGCTCAGCCGCGGTTCAATCTCTTTTCTTTCCAGTTTTTTCCTTGCTTGTTTTTGCTAAATTCATTAGCTAGGCACTTGAGAAAATTTGCACTCAATAATTAAGTGTTCAGTAAATTGCTCAGTTCTTCTGTCGTATTATGGCCCGGGACCAGGGTTAAAAAGGAAATAGGATTTTGGAGCTTTTGAACAAATGTAAATGTATTTTTGAGTTCTTTAACAATATTGTTTCAATTTATAGAACTTACTTGCTGGAACTCAAGTTTTCAGGGAGGTGCACTCCTTAGACTTACCCTTCTCAGTTCCATACCCAGAACTCAGAAGGGCTGGGATGATGACCAAATCTTGGCTCTGCACCTGGGATTCCCCGGTCATGCAAATAACTTCCTCCCTCTTAGTGGTCATGGCAAAGTTGATTGCAGAATCTAATGGATATGAAGATTAATGTTTGCATTCATAGGTTCAACCTCTTAACCTGAATAAATACGTGTGTTCTATTTATTTCATAATAAATTTGCTATTTATTTTTCAAGAACTATCACAGCCCTAGTAAAGTACCTGCTTTTGATACTTTTTAGGGTTCTTTTCTCTAGTAAACTAATATAGAAAAAGGAACTAAATTTTATGAAATTAAATATTACAGTATCATAAAGCCTCCATAGTCTTGCACAAAAAAGAAAGTACTGAGACTACTAGTGCATGCAGGAAATACTGCATTACAAGATTTGTGTATTCTCGTAATACTTTGCATCTGAGTAATACTGCTCTAGTTCTTCTTTACTCTGTATTCAGTCACTTCTACAGCTTCTTGTAGGACTGCATTTTATTCTGTGCCCAGTAAACCATTTCTGGTGTAAGTAATCAATAGTCTGTTAATGAAGGACAACTCCAAGCCACCATATAGTCCTATAACTCGGTATCTAAATGTTAGCACTTTTTAACTGTAGAGAGCAATGCATTTAGAATTAAATTGCAGCTGTATCTTTTCCAGGAGCTATTATCACTGATACAACCTTATTGCTAAAACCTGAAATTTAAATCGTGTTCTCTCTCTGAGATATTTTTTTTCTGTTTCTGTTTTTGTGATACAGATAAAAATCTTTTCCAAGCCTTTGTCACTTTCCGTATTTGGTTGCTTCCTTCAGTTTTGATTCCTCTTTGCCAGTTCCAAGCTTTTCACTCTTTTTCACCACCTTTAGGATTATACATGAGTGTATGCCCCTTTCATCTTACTACCTAATCCTTCAGGTAAAGAATTTAGCAGAAATTCTCTCTGCACTCTGTGGCACCAACCTCAACTTCTTGTTTCCATAGTTCTCTCACAACCCTTTCTTTCCTCTGTGTTCTGCTTATAAATCATTCTATAAATAGCTACAGATCTTCTTTCCTGCTCTTTAAATCCTTCCTGAAGAGCCTGTTCTGTGATACCCACAAGATTCTCATCAGTCATTTATTTACTTATATATATTTTATCCATTTACTTAGATAACATAATGAATAATCCTGACTGGGATCTATCCCGCCAAACATTAGCCATGCTGTGATGTGGGCCTGATCCGGGTATTAAGGGATATCCTCTTAGTTGTACTGTCCCTATCCTTCCTCCCCCATTCATTAATCTCTGCCTCATTTTGTTATGTACAGAATAATTTTGTATATTTTCCTTGGGCAAGGATCCTTGTCTTTCAATACCAATATTTAGTGCTTATTCCCTGCCATTAAATGACAATATTAATTAATTATTTGCATCTGGAAACACAAATATTTGTCAGCTCTCAGGGACCAAAAATGTGTTTTCCATTTATTTTTATCAAGCTAATTAGAAATATGGTACTAAGCACATATTTTAAAATATCTTTTCATTCACTAAATAGTTTAATAATATTTTGAGAAAGTAGCATCCACTGTTTTCAATCTAGAGAATAGACAGCAAAAAAACATGAAACAATTATAGTTTGCTTTGAGCCACAGAAAAGGGAGTTATGAAATATCATATGAATAAATTACAGATCAGATATGGATCTACCTGCAAAGGATAAACATTTTCTGTTAATGGTGCAATAAATGTACACAGAGGCAATTACTGAAACGCGTACATGAAAACAAAGAAATTATCACATAAAAATATGATCAATATAAATGGTAAAAAATATTGTTCTATATAAAATGTATCTTGAATTATGAAATGTAGCACTAGACTAAAAAATAAAAAAATTAGGAAAAATGAATGACGTAATTGCAAGATCATCTATGTAGGATTGGACATATAATAGCATTTTATTTGAGAAATGGCGTGTGATCATACAAATGAAGACTTCAGAGAACACAGCGAGAAGTTGATTCAAAACATAAAAGCACTTTTCAAGCACTGCTCCATCTCATGGAAGTATTTCCCTTTTGGGAAGGGAAAATGCTGATTAAAATGTATGTACCTACACATACTCCAAAATGCATCAGGAATACAATTTTAAGAGATGATTTTCCCTTTAGTTATGTATGTGTCAAGTCACAGACAAATGTGTCTTTTCTTCCTACTTCCCCACTGTTTATTAGTATTGACTATCAGTAGCATGGCCTGTGGAGGATCTCTCTCAGCCAGCAGGGCAAGGCCTGTCCCTTTTTTCCCCTCCCTTGTCAAAAGCACTAGGCGTACTGAATGTATGCGTGGTGTTGACAGTGAGGAACAGGAACACATGGAGAGATGGGGAAACTGAGGGATTTTGGACCACCACATAAGCAGTAACTCTTGGCAGGATATGCCACCATCAAACGCCATGCACAAGCACAGAATGTGAAGAAGCTGTTGAGAGTCTGGAATAATTTATGTGCGATGTTCATAAAATATTAATAAATGTAAAAAGATGTCTATTAGGGATCTTAAAAATGAAAGCTGAACAACATATTTGATTAAGGTCTACTGTACAGGGCAGTTGTTTGCAAATGTCTCTGTGGAGTTGCATTGTGTTTTGCCATTCTGAGCTGTAACTTCCTCATCATCCTGTGCACTTCAGGATTAGAAAGATTTCTGTTCATGGTAATGTTATCCTACACCTGCTTATTTCATTTATCTTTAAAACCAAATTAAGCTCCTGCTGTGAAATTTTTGTACTGTATGGCTCACACAGCATATCTGTAACTGGCAGTACTTTTTGGTTTCAGATATATGATTGCCACCTTATTGTTCTGATTTTGTTGAAGCATAATCCCAAATTCTCTTGGGAAATCTGGCTAATGTAACTCATCGGATCTAGGGTTTTATGCTATACCCATGGCAGCAGGATATGACCACCTATTCTGCTGAAATGACAAAAAAAGAAGATTCAAATCTTTGTGCCTTAGTATCAGACTTGGAAGGAGACACTCCATGTTCTAAAATTGCAGCAAGTCCGTATATTAAAAATCATAGTTTGAGGCAGGAAGCAGGGCATGGTGGCTTATGCAGATAGACACACCCTATTTTCCTCTACCTTTGTTTATTTTAATGATTTTTATTACGAAGAATGTACAATTTCTCTAATAACTGGGGTGTGACATAGTATAAGTACCCACAAAAATGTTTTCCTTCTTTTTATCCCCTGGTGAAAAATCAGTTCTTCATATTGTGAATATATCTTAGTCCATGTATATATATATTTTACTATCCAAATATCCTCATTACCTGTGAAAATGAGTCTTGTTATCCTTAATTGCTTTGATCTTGGGGTTTTTTTTTTCAGTCTTAGGGTATACGGTTTGAAATGTACCCAACTTAAAAAAATAGATATTCCAATCTTTAAAGTGATATGAAATTGATTTCAGCTTATTAAAAGTGGTATTTTTTACTCATTTTAAAATGTAGGGGAGTTCACAAAGGAACTATATTTCATGGAGAGACTAATATAGATATTGCTTGCTTCTTTTGATAGAAAGTATATAACTTTGTATTTTAATATAGTTTAAGAAGAAGCATGTTACTAATATGACTTCTGAACATACCTGGAGTAAATACTTTCATATCTGTTTATTGCATATGACTTGTATTCAGTTACACAGTTTTGTATTAAAAATGAAAGTTAAGCAGTGTCCTGACTTGTTTACCATTATGTTTTCATATTTCAAGGGACTTAATTTCATAATTAGAATTTTTAGAAATTCTCCTACGGACAATTTAATTTGTACTTCACTCATTTTTTCAGGAGAGTTCATGATCAGCTCTTAATTATGCAGCCTGTGGTAAAAGTATGTAGCCGATGATAGCCAAAAAAATTGATCAGTTCTGATATCAAAATTTATACAAAAGATTATTAGAGATTTTCTAGCTCTGAAATTAGAAACACAAAGAGAGCAAATGATGGCATAGATATACTGTAACTTTTTTATTATAATATGGTATGTCCTTCTTAAATGTCACTTTCTATTCCTGTTTCATCATATGACTATTCCGTATAACATCCATCCATCCATCAGTCTTAGGCTATGAATTTCCTGATATCAAAGCAACCTTCAGGACTGTTATCTGTTCTCCTCTTAATTCAGCCATCCTCCCATACTAAATTTTCCTCTATTCCTTTTTTTCTATATGTTGCATTCTTCTCCTGCTCCATGCTAATATCTCTCATGAGGAGATATGGCAGATTCCATGAGACCCATTCTTAAGACCAAAAAATGTAAAATTATGGATTGGAATAAATGGGAAATGTATCTATATGAAAGAGGAAGAAAATAGAAAATGAGAGTTAGAGGATAAGTGGAAACAAAGTGTGCAGTTCAAAGGTAGGGATAATTTGGAGAACTTCTAGAAGGTAAAAGGAGGAAAAGAGACAATATGCATAATAAAGGAAGACTTAGCAAGTTAAAAGAAAAGTGGATGCCCAAGAGGCCAATATTAATCTATATTATTAGAACAGTGCTTCTTAACTCAGCACAGCAAACAAAGATAAAAATGTATGTCCATTGCTACACTAAATTAATCTGGTCGATAACAAATTTAGTTCTACTGTCATCTTGTTATAATAAAATTATATGTTAAACGTAGACTTTACAGGTGCACTATGAATGTCTTTCGTCTCAAATGTAAGGTCTGTGGCAGTGGAAAACAAAACTGGAAAAATATTCAGATGTTCTTTGTCAGCAACACCTAGATATAATATTGGCAACCTTGACAAAGATAACTACAGGATAAAATTGATGTTATTGTATGTAAAATAATTTTGTGGATGGCAAATCAAGCATAAAAGTTAAATTTTGTAGTTTCTGAAGTATGTACAATTCCTCCCCGCCACCACCATCTTTACTTAGACTAGAAAAGACTACCTTGCCTGCTGCATTGTTATGCTTTTTGGATTAAATAAATTAGATTCAAAATGAAGCCTGGGGAAAGTGCTGCAGTATTGTCAGTTCCATGAGCACTATTAACTTGCTTTTTAAAATGGTTCAGTAGCATAACAAGAGTTCCATATTGCTTGATTAAATAATACATAGAATTAATGGGATGAATCTTGTTCTGAGTGCAATCGATTACAAAGTTTGCAATTTTTTGCTTCCTGTTTTAAGATTATATAAATTATACAGGTAAACCAAGGAAGAATAATGGCAATTCCATAGGAAGCTCACTTTCCCATAACTCTAAACTGAAGGTAAGCTATTAGGTGCTACTGTTATTGGACATCAGTGAGCCATTACCTACTCTTTTTTGCACATGTAAAAATATGGCAAAGCAGTCACTTAAATCAATGTCAATTTAAAGGAAAATTAGTTTAATTCTTTTTTGAATAAGCTGGGGCTGAGGTCCTGCCCTGCATCATTTAAAAATTCGGTTATACATTTCAGCAGACTAAATAGCTACAGTCCTGTCTGATTTCAGGTGGATAGATGTAGTACTCTCATTTAAATCTTTCTGTAGATTCCAATTACCTATTCTATGTAAGACGACCCCACTGAATTGGCAATTTTACCTGAATGAAGAGTGCAGGATTCAGTTTACAAACTTTTTCCTGGTCCTACCATAAATATTCTCACCTGTTCCTTCCTCTGCTTTTTAGTGATCCATTAAGAATTCCCTTTAATTCCCTTTATTGAGGATGTCAGAATCACAGGATAATTCAGGTTGGAAGGGATCTCAAGATCTCTGTAGTCCAACCTCTGGCTCAAAGCTGGGTCAGCTCTGAGGTCAGGTCAGGCAGTTCAGGACTGTGTCCAGCTGAGTCTTGAAAACCTCCCAGGATGGAGACTGCACAGTCTCTCTGGGCAGGCTGCTCCACTGTGTGACTGTTCTCAGGGAGAAAAAATTTCTCCTTATATCTAGTCTGAACTTCTAATTTCAATTGATGACCATTTTCTTTTGTACTCCACCATGTACTACTGTGAAGAGCCCAGCTACATCTTGATGATCTCCCCATTGGTGCTGGGGGGCTACTGTTAAGTACCCCCGAAGCCCCCTTTTCTCCAGATTGAACAAGTCCAGGTTCCTCAGCCTCTCCTCACAGGACAAGTGCTCCAGCCCCTGAAGCTTCTTGGTGGCTCTCTGCTGAAATCACTCCAGTTTATCAATATCTGTCTTGTACTGGGAGACCTGAAAACTGGCTGCACTATCTAGATGTTTTCTTATGGGTACTGAACAGAGGGAGATAATCACTTCCCTTAATATACTGGCTATCGTCCTATGCAGCCCCAAACGCTGTTGGCTTTTTTTGCTTCCAGGGCACACTGCTGGCTCACACTCAGCTTGCTGTCTGCCAAGACCCCCAGGGCCTTTCATGCAAAGCTGCTCAACCTCCAGGCATCGCTCAGCCTGTGTCGTTGTAAGATGTCCTTGCTTCCCAGGTGCAGGACTTGGCATTGGTTCCAGTTGAATTTCATGGGATTCCTGCTGGCCCGTTCCTCCAGCCTCACAGGTCCTCTGGATGGCATCCCTACCTGTTAACAAATACTCACTTGTTCCCCAAGGAACAAAAAATCTCCCCAAAATACCCCTAACCAAAAACCACCCTAGACATTTAGAGGCAGAAGTCTTTCATCTTTGGAAGTTTTTCCAGCTGAAGCAGTAAGATGGAGTATCATCTCATATGAAATTTGGCAAGAGTCTGCCTTTTATGAGACAGTTCATACAGATTCTACCTGCTGAATGTGACAATTTTCAGCCCTGATTAAGCTTTGTTTGAGTTATGGTCTGGGGCACAAATATGACTTGATGACACTGTTCTGCTCACAGGCTCAAAAAGTTCCTGCAGAAGGAAATGCTCCCTTTGTGAAGTACAGCAGCCTCATAACTGATGTCACCAGTGCCAGTGGGTAATGGTCATTCAGGAGTCAACCTGATAGTGAGAACAGGAGGTTCAATTCTTTCTACAAACCCATGCACTGAATTTAGAGTGAATGAAGGTTTTGTACCTTGCCTGGCTTACAAGCAACTTAGCATATAATCGCTGCAGAGCATCCTTATGTTTTCCTTACCCGATGTGAGAAAGATGATCACTGAAAAATGGTGTATGATTTACGCTAAGGCAATCTATTATAGGAATAGCAACACTTGTTCTTTCTCCAGATATAGTTTAACATTAACATGCTATCAAATTTTAAATAAAAAAAAAAATCCAGCCACATTCCCTCCATCATCCATCTCAAATCATTGCCTTTTTTCTCCTATTCTTTTTCTAATAGGTTTTTCAGCCTACTTAGCTCTTCTACCAGCTCCTATTGGAATGAGCTCACAGAGCCATAAGCTCAGGACACATAGGACATTTCCCTATGGGGCAATAAAGCATCCCAATTTCCCTTTGGAATGCTTGTATGTATGTATTCTCATCTCTGCACAGCTCTTCTCCTGTCTCTTCTCTCTTATGCTCTTAGCTACTGCTTAGCTACAGATTTGTTTTAGCTTTTCAATATTTCTCATAAACTGATGCCTCTAAGATTCTTTATCACTTTGTTTCCATTTTCTGATCTTGCTCTGCTTTCATCAATATGCTCTGAGGTCTTCGTGTCCAGGACTCTGTTCTCGCAAGAATAGTACAGAGAGGTATTGTCTCTTTCCTCTTCTTTCCTGTGATGCATTTTCAAAGCATCCCTTCGTTATTCCAGTTTATTTATAAATATCTTAATGTGAGAAGGGGTTTTAGCCACAAGAATAGCTAAAGAAATTTTGAGCTGCAGCGTATTTCCTTAGTTCTTTGGTAAGCCTTAGCTTGCATTCTCTTCACCACTGACAACATACTTGGTGGTGGTGAAAAATAACTGCTTTGTTTGCCTCTGTGTTGGCCAAAACATGTTAATAACAGTTCAGAAGAATACTCTAAAAGTAAGCATAGTTATGCTGATAGAAAACTCAGATAGCACAATGTTAAATTTGCATGACCGTTTCAATTCAGATCTTGCAGTACCACTATCTAGATTCCCCAGGGACTGTAGTCGCAGTCATTCTAGAGGCACTAATCAAACATCTAATGCCAGCTCACAAAACTAAATCTGAAACAAACAGAAATATAAATGTGAGATTTGTTTCCATTCGGGTTTTGAAAAGTGGCTGTTATTTTTAAATTTACTTTTTGGCATTTCATAGAACTCCAATTAAATTCAGGAAATCAAAGCAGAAGAAAAAATAACATAGAGAGCCCAAATGAAAACAGACTCCAAGTGACTCTGTCATGCTTCGATGTTCAGCTTCTGGCAAAGTTTCCAAGCTCTTATAAGTCTTCTCCATGATCCAAGAGGAAAGTTATGTCAAAGTTATGAATAGAAAACAGAACAGCTAGTCTCTATTTTGTTCAAAACACCATTCTACCTAATCTGAAGCTACTGGCCAAGTAGAGTGTTTTTTAAAATCCACTTGCACCTGATTCTTTTTTATTTCCAGAAGATATTTTATTGGAAAGAATGCAAACTCTTCCTCTTGTATCTTTGAATAACTGTAAGTAAAAGCACCCCAATAGTTTATAGCAAGGACTGAGCAACCTTAGATACTGAAGTGAGTACAGTAAAGCTGAAGTCTATGCAGTGTCTCACAAAATGAGAAACAAAGTTAGGTGCTAACTTGTCATCTATCCTTCTACCAGACCGAATGATTTTACAATAATTCCTTCCTAGTTTAAAATGTTATCCATCCATTCCCTTCTTCTCCTTCTCAGCGCTTGTTGGTACCACGCAAGTTCCCATCTCAGTCATCTGAGCTCTGCTCAGACAATGCAGTTTCTTGTGAAGCCACCAGAGACCTCTCTGCAGTTGGTGATGAATTCACCAGCAGCATACTGTCTAGTCTTTAAGTGTTTGAAATCACAACCTTAACAGTGCCTCTTTCAAAGCATAGAATTATTACTTTTCTAACTAGAGTAGATTGAAATGAAAAAAAAAAAATTAAATATTCTTTATCTCTATTAACATTTTCTTTCTTCTGCTTGGTGCTCTATTTTTATCTTTTTCTTTCATGTTTCCCTGCTGCTTCATGTTTTATAACACATCATGCTCAATAATGGTCAGATGCCTCGCACCTGATTATTTCTATGCTCAAATTTGCTGGAACATTTGCTGGAAACTTTCCAGGAGTCTGAAGGCAACAAATAATCTTCATAAAATAGAACAGATGGCAGGGACCTTTGTCTTTATTGTGCCATTGTTGCTTTAGAAATCTACAGGTCCAGATGCTAAGGTTGGAGCTCTGTTCACTGCAACGAATAATAACTGCTGTTTGTTTCACATTGTGTTAAAAATGATGGTAAATATGTTATGTTTTTATGACCGAGTAGCTTGGGTTTATATGTGCAATTACTTGTGTGCTTTTATTTTCCCACTTAATACGAAAATTGCAGACTCAGATGTAATCTCAGAAGGGTAGCAGTCAAAAAATCCCATCCTGTTGGAATATATTCAAATTTAATTAATATCCATCAAGCTTTTGGAATGAACTTTTTCTTATCAGAAAAGTTCCCACTTCCCTTAAGGCAAGATACACTCAACAGTGGAACTGAGAGAGAAATGGGAGACTATATGATCCTTAAGATCTGGCTCCTGTAGATGCTTTTTAAGATTGTATTTTTTGACTCCAGAATGCAGCAGATTGCACCAAACAAGCTCTCGTCTACCACAAACTAGCATAATGAGTAACAGCATATAAAAATCCTCCCAAAGTTGTTATCACCTTCTCTATAAACTATGAAGTTCAAGCCCTAATCTACTTCAGACTAACTGGTAAATTCAATCAACTTACCTCTTTAACCTGGCAGCTAAACACATACATAGTTACAGTTAAATTTACCTGGGAGGAAGACATATAATTACACACCACCATGAAGAGCAGAAGAATTGCTCCAGCAGCACAGAAGGATACAAAGTAACATCATGGTGCCAACCTAATGCGTTTTGAGAGAGAAGTAGGAAAAGTTTCCTAGTCAATGTGACGCGCAATGAAATCAACTTCTTTAGGAAGCGGTGCAACATTCAAAGTGAGTCTAGACTATTCCTTCTTCATTTGAATTGCACTTGCTACGAATGTTAACTCACAAAAATCAATTCTTCACCCACAAAACCTACATGAAAGAATGCTACTTGGGTTGCAGAGCCAAAACACTGTAAGTTAAGAAATGTCAGAATCAAGCCTGCCTGTCAGTCTTCAAGTCTTATGTGAACGTGCCTATTAAATCTTTAATTACATGACCACATCCTATTTTTTCGTACAGGACCTCTGACTCATTCAACACAGAAGTTGGAAAGTTCTCAGTGAATGAAAAAGAAAGAATCAGCTATTCAAAAGGCAATATTATCTTGACAGAAAGCTGAAGTTTTTTCTGGCTGATAGTACAAAACTGATACGAGAGAAATTGATTTTCACGTTACAGAGGTGAAATAGGGGAATACTTATGAGCAGCCTCAAGGTGTTTAAAAATTGATAAATATTTTACATAGAGTTCATGTGGATTGGAAATGTGTTTTCCTAAAAGTTCTTTAGAACATTTAAGTTATGAATTTCCAGCAAACTTTAAAAAGATCAAGCTGTGTGACTTCTATTAATGTTAACAGGAGCTGCACAGCTAAATCCCTCTGCACCACCACAGATTTTCCTGCATATTGTTTTTAGAAATGAAGATTATCATGCACAGTTTGAAACGAATAATGAAAAGACAGCCCAGCCACATATACAGAGTACACAATAAGTAATTGGCTTTACAGAGCTAGGCAACAGAGTGGCTGGAGAAACAAAAAGTGCTTAGTGCTAGGAAGACAGAGCATGACAGATTTAAACATATTTTGCATGCCTATAGTGGGAGAAGTATATTGTGAGTGATCAGGTAGTTCCAAGTATATGGAGCAGAGCTGGAAGAATGTTAGACACAGGAAACCACGTTGCTCCATTTAGCCTCAGAATGAAGTATTTTTCCCAGATTATGATTTATTGTCTTACTTTATGAAGATTATTCTCCATCTGGAATGGTCCACAGATCACCAAAACAGGAGACAGGAGGCAGGATTTGAAAAACAATGCTATCCACCAAAGTATTTAGTTCACTTACCTCAGAAGAAATAAATCAGAAGCAATAAGTGCCACCACCCAGGATTTTTGACAATGTCTTCTGAAGGCAGAATGAGAAAGTGAATACCTCAGACTTCTTACCACATTTAATCAACATTTATTTTGTAGGATAAATCTTTCAGCACGCAGAATTACCATGCACTTAACCACATATCTCTCAAACTGGCTTCATGGTTCTGGCCTTTTTCCTAACCAAATAGATCAGGCTTGTATGTGTTTGTGTATATATTATATTTTAAAGGTTTTTCCAGTGTTACTTCTCAGCTGCATCACAGTCTCCTCAATATGTGAGTGACAGGGCAGAGCATGGTAATAATTGGTAGTGAAAAGAGGTAAATCCATACATATGCTCCAGATTGTCCCTATAGTACTTGCTATGTGGATCACTAAGCACACCTATCCTCTGTCTGAGAATGTGAAGGAATCATTGGAAGTGAAGCAATGCCCTAGAATTCGGCTTCCAAAATCAAAAGCAGAGCTAATAACGTAATATATTCAGTTAAAAGATCCTGATTTCACTTCCTTATTACTTTGTAAAACTTTGATCTCTTGAACTGGATTTTGATTTATGATGATTTTAGATCAAATCTGGTTAGCTATTTCTAAGAATGCAAATGGAAGAAAACAAATTGCTTCATAATTTTTTTAAAGTGATTATTGGAATTACTTAAGAAGCTCCCAAGAACATGGCAAAGGGGTCTGAGGTTTGATAGTGAGTAATACTGGTGCCTCTATAAGTAAAAGAGGGAAAAAAGGGGAAAAGAAAAAAGGAGGCAGCAACTCTCAAACTCAGCCACATATAAAATTAGCCTCTCAGAATTTTCAGTTCATGTATGCCCTGCAGTCTAGCTAATAATTTTTCTGAAAAGTCTAAACTGTGAATGTGGCATGCCCAGCCTATAAAGACTGAATAGGACTTTCCCTACAATTTCTTCTCCCTGATTCTACAGGTTACTTTGGCCTCTGGCACTGGGAACCAAGAGCAAAAAGACTGTCTCTCTTGTACTTATACTCTTGTACTGTATTCTCCAAGCTGATAATCAGATTGGAGGCTAATGAGAATAAAAAGGAGAAAAGAATAAGCCACCATCAATTATTATATCCATTTTACAAACTGAAGATTTTGTGGATGTTTCTAAACAATTAGAAGCTATGCCAGCCAATAAAGTTCACTTTCATCTGCAGCTAATCAGAAGATTAACCTGCGTCATAGACAGGCCTGGTCAAATTGATTAATGAGTTCTTGGCATAAAGTTTGACTACTGTCCCTCATATCTATAAAACAAAACTCAGGCAGGTAAATCTCACTGAGATGTCTGCACTTGTATACTCTGTTAGAGGGAAACAAAGAAACTTTCTCACAGTGCGCTATTCCGCTGAAATGTTTTAAGTCCAGTTCTGATGCTACTTCAGGCTTTGAAAAACAGCTATGTTCTCCTATGAATCGAAATAGCTGGGCAGTCTTTGTCCTGCACAATTTACAGGCACTTAATTTGGGGGAAAATAATTTCATTTCTGTCTTTCTATTCTCATTCTCAAATCCCTTACATAATGACTTTAATTAAGTCTCAGGTTTTCTGGATTGCTACCTGACCTGTTGTTCTGGTTTTATTTTACCTGCAATGATTTTAACTTGCTTTACTCATTCAGTGTTTTTCTGTCAAAAACAGTTACACAGAGTAGTTAGCTTCAGTTTTATTTTGATACATTGCTAAATAAATATGAAATTGAACTACAACTTTAATTATGGAAAGTAAGATAAAGAACAGAGTGCATAACAGAAACAACTGCAGAAACAGATTGTTGAAACAGAAGACAAGGTAGACTGAGGTATGTCATGTAATTATTATTTGAAATGTGAAGCAGCTAAGCTCCAGTCCTGCAAAGGCACTCAGTAGACTAAAAGCAAAATGGCAAACAGGTTCATTCACTCTTCTAGTACCAGAGCCTAAATGAGCCTATAATCAAATCTTCTCATGAAAGGCCACAGTGTCACTTTTTTTATACATTGAACAGTTTTTAGAGACAGGAATGGAAATGATGTGTTAATCTGTGCTCCGCATAGTTTTCACCTCATTTTATCTATTAAAGATAAAAGGGATTAGCTTGAAGGAAAAAAAAAATGGAATATAAGAGACTATCACGCTTTCACAATATGCTTCAACTAGAACTGCTCACCACAACCTACTTTTATTTTTCTTTTTTCCCAGCCACATAGTTTGATATGAAAATGATTTTAGTCAGGAAAATCATTAATTCAAGTGGGCTTGCCTATTTTCAAGAAAAGGAGTCTCTCTTGTTATAAAGAAGTTTGGAGAAAAGTAGGCAATGATTGATACAGTGTTGATTCCGACAATGCTTAGTCTCTTTTTGCAGTTATCTGCTTCCACCTGTCCGGTTCTCCATCAGTTTAAGGGTAGGAGATAGGAAGGGATTAGTAGATGAGAACAATAATTTTCTCAGTAAGTCTGTGGGGAAAAAACATACTGGTGCCAGTGAGACTAGGGCTTGTTCTGTACTTTTCACAGAAATGTTAAGTGGTAATCTTGGTCTATGAAGGTAATGAGACTTGAACAAGATGACTACAAAGAGGTATTTGGACCAGTGTTTCATGCAACTGCTGAACACTTTAGATTATTAACATGCAGGTTGCCAGTGGATCATGAATATGGATGAGCTTAAATCTATCAAGAGATGATCTACAAAGCAACAAAAATGTTATGTTATTTTAATTCTTTCAAATACCCTCCCTCCCAAGAGCTGGCAGAAATGAAGAAGTGCTGCTCATAAGTGTAATTGCAAAGCTGAATCACAGAGATTTTTTTTTTAAAAAAAGGATAAACTCCCTTAGCCTTTACATTCATGTACCTGACTGGATTCTACTTCCAGGCCTACACTAAAACCTTTGGTAATGCAATAGTGTCAGGTAGCGCCAAGGTTCTTTGTCAGTTTTTGTTCTGGTAGAATACTTTCATTCCTGTGCATATATACAGGAAAATGTCCCTTTTTGTAATATATGCTTTCTGTTTGGGTAAGTGTTATAGACTGTGCTAGCTGTATCATTCTTTTGCTGGCATAAATCATGTGTCTGTGAAGGACAGACTAACAAAATATCAACAAAATCATTCTAAAATTGACTAGATCTGAGGCAAGACTGAGCTGGTTGACGCTGCCCATTTGCAATATTAAGAGCATTTCACTTCAGAGAAAAATTTCATACAAATGGATTTAAGCATTTAAAAAATCTCTCCATAAATGTCTTCTGCATGTACAATTTGTCCTACATCACTTAATCTTAGATGGATGAGAGAGAAACATGCAATACAGAGTCACTTATCTTGTGGTAGCTTTAATGCTGGCAACTAATTTTTGTCATATGTCCCTGTTTTAAGGAATAATAACAGGAAAGACTGAGCAAGGAGTAGCTGTAAGATTTGCCCTTATACATACAGATGAAAATTCTAGGGGCAGTACAGGTCAGGCTTGTAGTGTATAGTGCTTCAGAAATAAAATGTTGCCATATATCTCCAAGACAACAGTTCTCAAATTCTAAGATAATATTTCCAATAAATCTGTTTTCAAGGAATATTCTTTCCCTCTATGGTCCTGTAGCATTGGATTGTTTCCAGCCTGCTGGTAAATAACCTGATCATGCAGTCCTCATTCAAACAAATCTATTGTTGCTTTTTATTAAGCCTGTTCTGTTATTTATCGTATTTACCTACATGTAGCTACAGTGTCTTCAGAGGGTTCAAGATACCAACATGTATGCTATGGCCAATATTCTAATAAGGCTTGATTTAGGAATTGATTATGAATTCTTTATTCAGGCAGAACTTATTCTGAAAACCACGTATCTTTGTTTTCTAACATTATACACTCAAGCTATAGCTGCAGTGAGATTGTCCGCATTATGCTCATTTTGTACAGAGGGAGATGCCAAAAATTTTAATACTCATATGCATGTGTGAAAAAAGTTGTATGTATATGTATATATGTCTCAGTTTTGCCTTTGTCAAAGCCAAAAATTGGCACTTAACTGCAGATTGTTCCAGAAAAATATTCCAGAACAATAGTCTTTATAATAGTTATACAAAGATGACTTTTTTGTTATTTATTGCCGTGAAACACTTATGGCTGCACTCTACACATATGAGTAAAAAGTCAGTAGACTTACCAACATGCATTCAACTAAGTGTTTGTTATAGTTCCTTTAGAAACGTAGGTCATTAAGAAATAATAACAGGTTTTTAGTTTGATTGAACTGCAGAGAAACACAAAGTCATTCTAGCTATTCATTTATACAAAATGTTTATCTTATATTGGAATATATATTAAAATCTATGTCTTGAAGTGAGTCAGTTAAAAAAGTATTGATTAACTGTGTTTTTTAAAAGTCTGTAAAAGAACATAAGATAAAATACATTGCAAACTAAGAGAAAGAGAAGAAGATTGGTTCTGGGGGAAAAAATACAGGAATCAGAAAAAACTGGGCCAACTGAAGAGAAGCAGAAAGATGTTAAAAATAAAAATAGCAGTGGAGTTAAAATAATCAGTAGATAACACATGAAGAAAAGAATGCTTAGATTGCTTTTTCAGAGAGAAGGGTAAAGTAAGTTATTTGATCTTTTAAAAGTAATAGAGAATAACTTTGGGCGGAAATGGAACTCTCAGCTTTTGCGATGAACAGAGTGGACCACCTGTCAATCAGCTTCTCAGGGATACTAAAATAGAAACTACCTGAGGTTGAGGCAGCAGACCTGTTTAAAAAAATAGAAGAGGTTCACTTTAGTCACACCTTTTAAAAACTTGACTTCATTTTATATAGTAATAGAGCTTAAAGGCAGCACAAAGAGATAATTTTTTACACGAATCTGAAGCACTTTCAGTTCCTAATAAAGAAAATTATATATAGTATAATCTTTTATTATAGGACTTGTTTTTGCAATGATATTTAAATGCTTACTGGAATTTACAAAGATATGCATTGCCATTTTTGTGTCTGTATGAATGGACAGAGAAATGACTAACAGCTAGCACTTTAATGTAGAAAGGCTTTCAGATCTTAAAAGGCTGATTCTATTCTAGAAAATATGAACCCTGATTTCCAAAGGACTTAAATAGTGTCAAGAGTAAAAATGGCTTTCTACGTATTTCTCATGTGCTCAGTGCTGAGTTCATGAGTAGCCCTGCTGAGTTCATTGTGAACATTTAGAAGCTTCAAATAGAAAAAAAAAAAACAACACAAAACAAAACAAAGCATTTCCAGGTCTAAATTCAAGACAGCATCCAAACTTCACAGAAGGTTTGTTCCATTTTGAAGATGAGTGTTTTAAGGTAGCATAACTATGCTGGCTCTTTACCTTCTCTGCACAGGGAGAATTTACTTCTTATCTTTTCATTTGTCTCTGGGTCAAATAATACATTTTTTCACTAACTAAAATAAAGTACATCAGCAGGAGACCTCCAGCATGCTCTTTTTCAGGTGAGCGCCTTAAATACAAAGTTCTGTACACCCACCATATTCACGATACAAGCCTAACAGAGTTTGATTTTGAACTGCTTACAGGTCTTTCACATTCTTAGCTGCCAAGCTGCAACAGGGAAAACAGAAAATTTACCTCACTAACATCTTTTCAGAATGACTTAATGCTTGTTGGCTTGGCCACTTCTCTTGAGACCATTCATACTAGTTGAGTGCTCTACTCAGATAGCCATGCGTCTTTCTTGCAATAGGAAATAAAGAACAGTCAAAATCTAATTTGGTAACCAAGTTCAGAAGGTAAGCTTCAGGCTCTGTATTCTAGTTTTAGAGCAATGACTAGCTACCTGCCTAAGACAGGCACTTCTAAAAGAAACAGAATTGCAAATCCACCCTCCTCAGCACTTTCTATTTGCTGGTTTAAGCATCAAAGTGTTTCAGCTACTGACAGGTAAATTCCTCTCCTAGCCTCCAGGCTTTCCCATTCATTCAAAGGAATGTAGACACCTGACTTTACATTGAAAACTCCGCTCAAGGAGGCACACTTCTAGGCAGTGTGTAAGAATTAGGCATTGCAGCATTTAATCTGTAAATGCCTAAATCTTTTTCTAGTTCTTAAGTCATTGACATTGAGAACTGTATTCTCCCATTCTCCGTCTTCCACAAGAAAGTATTAATAATGATAAAGATTACCCTGAGATTTGGGTTGCAGTCAGCCTACCAGTGAAAGAAAAAGCATAATTCTACAGAGAGGACTCACAAAAAAGTGGCCACTCTGCTGCCTGTAGAAGTGCATATGAGACACACGAGTTCTAAGCAGAGGAAATTACACTTAACTCCTGTGCAGGATTTATTTCAAAGAGTGTTTAAAATGATTTCACCTCAGAGATTAATGTTTAAAGTGAAGAGAAGTGAGTAGTTGCAGGATGGAAAGGTGATTTGTGAAACGCAATCCGGGATGGAAACTTTCTGTTTGGTAAAGGATTGTAGCATGCTAGGGTAATTTTAGGGCTATTTGCATTTAAATAATGTACATTTGATCTGATGCAGAAAACTGATGGAAAAGTGGGTGAGGAAATGATTTAACTTAGGGGCAATGCAATTACTGAGAAATAATTCATTCAAGCAGGACCCTTGGGACTGGCATTGTGTCTTTTAACTTCTACTCCTTGAGCATAAAAGCACTTCAAAAAGCTCTTTCCTCACCTGTGCTCAAAGACGACGCATCCTGTGAAGCCGTGCAGAGGATGTTCCTTCATTAAAGGGGCAAGGTGAGAACGCCTCCACAGAGCGGAAGGGAAAAGAGACAATGCTGGCCTCCATGGTAGACAGGCTAGTGTCCTCCCAAGTTCTGAAACCTTAGAGACTATGCACAAAGTTAGTTGCCTGCTTAAAAAGCACTAACCTGATAAATGATGTAATTAGATTTAAAGAACTTGGACCATTCAGTGGATTCAGCAAGCACTACTGAGCAAACAGAAATTAGCTGGGAAAGCTCTAAGACCATGCTGGGAAATATTTGCTAAATGGGACAGTTGTGAAGCACATTGAAAAGGAAAGGGAATTAGTTGGGGAGCAATAGTGAAAACACTAGCTCAGTGTGTGGGCACAGGAATACTCTGTTTCTCTTACCCACATGGCCCAGTCCTTCTCACCTGCAGACTGGGTTGCCGTAAGATGGTATCTGCGGGGTCAACCCAAACCTTGTGCAAAAAAAGTGAACACTTAGCCCACTAATCAAAATCTTCACTTCCTTCTTTTGTCTTGCCTCTGTTGCTGTGATAAGACCATTACACTTCTTCCTCCAAAGTGTTTTAAATTATGTTTTCCTGTCACTGTTGTTAAAGCCCTTATCTGAGCTTCATTATCTGCTCCTCTGAGTTTTTTTTATCTTTTATTACCATTTTTACCAATCCTATCACTGCACTCTTCTATTCATATAAAATACAGCTGCTAAAATAGCCAAGTCAGTTGTTATACCTTACTTGCTTCTCTTATGAAGCTCTACCTTCTTGCCCTATTTCCTACCACATCAAAGTCAAACTTTGCATTTCGAACTTTGCGCGTCTACCTTGTAACATGTCCATCTTTTTCCACACTGTGGCTACCTGGGCAAACATCTCTGAAGTTCTTCTAGGTACCTCCTTAGTCCTGCAGTGGATTCCCAAAACCAATCCGTAAATTGATTCTTTTCTCTTCCTTCCCTTAACCACTACTTGGAAAGAAGCACTTTGCTGTGCCTTCCACAGCAAACAGGACAGCTTATGCAGATTTATTTTAAGTTTTCTAATGCAGTTTACGTATGCCTAATTAAATATATGGTCTTTTTGCTAATATCTTCGTCTTTCTTCTTATCTTTCTTCTTATCTTTCGCTGCACTCGTTTATTGTATCTTGACTCAGACAAAATATTCCAAGCAGTAAATTTTCCACCTGCTTGTGAATGTTCATAATGCAAACGCAAGTGATTTTCTATTCTGTTAGGGTCCAGGAACCTACCAAAAGACATATAATTTCTGTATTATCATAAAAATTATAACTAAGTGGTCCATCAGCCAGCTAAACCTTTATGCCTTTGTAAAGGAGATGATAGTTTTGTGCACATATCTTTCTTGCAAAACACTAAGTAAGTTTGAGCTACTCTCATCACCTGAAGCATCTCAGTTTTGGAGTAGTCTTCCTCCTTTGCTTATTACATCAGCAAGTCATCACCCTTAACAGAGAAATGTAAGGCAAATTCCACCAAATTAATGGCATTCATAACAAAAATATTGTATACAATGAAGTATTTAAGACTCCACACACTCTAAATCTTCTGTGTGTGTGGTAAAAAAAATCCACCTCTCCCCAAAACCTGTTAATGATTAATGTTCTGTGAAAATTAAAATGTGTGACAATTGTTCTGGTGTTGTATAGTAATATAGATTATAATAATGGGGCAGTCATCAGGAAAATATAAGTTTCATTTGTAGTCTTAACCTTAATCTTTTCTACATATGTGTTATGGTGCAGGCACTAACTGCATATATTTCAATACTTCTCAGAAAATGTAATATGCTCTAATACCATGTCTTTTACCTACATGTTATCTAACATTTCCAAATAAATAAATAAATAAATAAATAAATAAATTTAAGTCTATAAAAGAAAAAAGTCTTAAAAACCCAGTGTGAAAACCCAGTTTCACAAATGGAGCAGAATATGCCTCTGATTGATTATTCCATTTATGATCTCTGAGAGTATTAAGTTTGTTAACCCCATCCACAAACTCACTTTAACAGGAAGAAAGGAAAAAACACCTGAACAAACCCATATGTCAAGCAAGCTGACCTTGGCCTATGCACAGTGCACTACTGATACCTTTGTAAACTGTTGTTTTCGCTGAGTTAATGAGTACAATTTCTAGGCATGATCAAACAGAGTGAGAATGTGGGTGACTGAGAGCTGATGTGATATGAGATGGAGCGAAAGAGAACAAAGACACCCGCACACTCTTGATATCCCTGGGGGTAAACAGAGGCACTGAGAGAAATGTCTGTTGAAGGAGAGGGATTTGAAATAAATGCTGTCTGCAAGTATAGAGAGTTCAGAGATTTTGTGCTGCAGAGTATTTTTAATACTTTCTGTAAGAAACTACTCAAGAGTATCCATGAGAGTCACTAACTGGGGTATCTCACTGTAGCAACCAGCTATTAATTCTATCTTAAGTTAGTGTGTTTTCCTCTAGTATGATTTTGGCCTTAGAAGAATCTCTCTAATAAATACTCTAATGCAAGAGTTCTTCCACTGCTTGGAGTTAAAAATATGCAACATGTTTATTACCTCCTGGGGCTCTGCTCTGAAACCTACTGTGTATTTGGTGCAGGCCTGGCTATATCCTTAGCAGACCAAACGGACTGTTTTAACGCAAGCTATAACACTAAGGGGAAATCCTTGCCTTACACCACAGCAAGCTGGGAATGCTGACAGAGGGTTTGACCTCAGCATTGCGAGGGAATACGGCATAATCATGAGAAAACCAGCAGCTCATCAACAGCAACACTGAGGCTGAAATAGTTTACTACACTGGTTTACTGGAATAGTCAGTGACAGTGACCTAAGAGAAATCTTTTAATGTGTATGAAATGCATAAATATAAACATTTTCCAATTTGTAACCTTTACAAAACAAGAAGCTCTTCTGTTTAAGTCTGAAAAGACCTAAACAACAAGTGAAATATCCCATAGCTTCAAAATGGCTAGGTAACGAAGAAAAGACTATAAAGTGCTGTAAAAAAAAGACTATGTTTTGCATTTTTGTTTGTTTTTCATGGAGTCAGAATGAGAGAGGTGTAGGAACGCATAGCAAAGTTGGACTGAACAGGATGCAAAAAAGAGCTAAATATGTTGAACTTTTTTGGCTTTCTAATTGAATTGCTTCCTTCTGTTGCTTCAAATCATATCTGACCCTTACTCAGATTAATCTGATAGATTGCTAATGTGTATTCAGGACTGTAGATGTAATTGACGTGTCAGACATAGCTGAAGTCAGAAATAGCTTTTTTTCTTTTCCTTTGCATGCTTAATTTACTCGACACACTTGCATTTTTATTTATTACGTGGTTCAGACTTGTCCTTTTCACTTCTCAGGGGCAGTGATTAGTCTAAAGTTGTCATTCAATAACTTGAAATTGTGGTTTTTCTCTTCTCCATATCAGTGAGTTTAAGAATGTTCACATTAACAAACATTTAATTTTCTTGGAGTATGTTTATCAGCGATTGTGATTCCATCCCTAAAATACATCGTTTTTCTTCATGACTGTAAAACTTACTTATAATGATGCCTGTGTTACTAACTAATATCACTTTAAGTGACAAAGATGAAATTGTCCTTTTAACCAGATATATAAACTGTAATATTTGTTCCCTACCCTCTTAAGCATTTTATTCTGATATTTTCTTTACTACAAAACTTTATGAAATATTTTTGGATGTGTGCTTAATGAGGGTAGATTTTATTTTTTAGGTTTTCTTTGTTTTGTATTTGCAACAGCTGATTTGTATGATGGAGTTTAGATCCTGGGCTAGTGTTGGCAGTTGACCAATACAGAACTCCTGGTAATCTGTAAAGTATCTAATGATACCGTCCTTTAGGTCTTCACTTAGAAAGAAGGTGGAGAAGACATGTAGAAACAAACTGTGTCTGCCCACTGCCCTGAACCTTGATTATACCAGATAAAATTATAAGGTTCTGTTCGAACATAGACTAAGTGTAAAACATTTCTGATATCACGTCATTTCACAATTACTTCTGATGACAGTACATCCATGCAAAACTCATAGGGCAGAGATTAAATGTAGAGTAAGAAAATTTCCTAATTCTCTGAAAGAAGCCTTTTTATAATGGTATTAAATTTTTCTCCATGTGGATTCCTTTTTCTCTTTAATGCACAAAAAGACCTTACGCTAGGCTGTATTTTTCACATTGGGGACCACCACTGTGGAGGTTTTATTCTCAGGAAGTAAATATAGGGTAGGATTTACCTAAGAGTTTTCAATTGTCAGATTTATCTGCCTGTCTTATTTCTTGATAGGTCAAAGTAAGGTTTCGTAAGGTGATTAACTAAGACCAACATCCTTATCAGAAAACTTGGTCCTGTCTTTTAAGATTATTGTTTGGAGGAGTTTGCATTTGTTTTAGATTGGCAGATCAGGTTTTTCTTGCTGTTACAAGTTGGAATAAGGCTCTGTAAGGGAGTTAGCTGCCCTCAAAACACTCATTTTTTTCTATCTTTAGGTAAGGAAGATAGTCAAATTTTGTGTGAATTTTTCTGGCTAACTAATGTATGATTCTTTCTCAGAGCAGCAGTCATAAAAGAACCAAGCTGCTTCAGAGGTACTCCTGGCTTTGTACTTTCATATGTTATAGAGCTACAGGGGTTTTCATTTGCTCCCCAAGACCGAAAAATACAAGCCTTCACAGGCACTCGCGGGTGTAACACACCCTTCATAACAAGGCACTGTATAGGGTTATTCAGAAACAAATTTCCAATTCTAAATGTGATGCAGATATATAAAGTATCAGGAGAGAATCAAGCTGAGGGTGGGAAATCTTTCCTAAATGGAATTTCTATGGGTTAAGATGTTCAGGATTGGCTGTGTTTATACTACTGCACTCAGAAACAGAGTTCACAGAAAGTGGGGAGACAAAATGATCATTTTAGGTAACTTATTACATTGGGATTTTAGCAAGCTTCAAGAATACTTTAGGGACTGCTTCTTTCACATTGTGTAATTTTTGCATGTAGCATCACTGCAAGAGCATAGACTAAATCATGACTATTACCTCTAGGTTAAAGACTATGGGGAATGGTCTCCCAAGGCTTATGCAATTAATCTTCCTTTCACAGGGAGCCTCTTTGTTCGTGAAGGCACGGACTGCATATATTTATGAAAATTTCGTATTAAGCCATGAGGTTGACATAACCATTTCGTAGTAGCGTCGACCTCAGATAGAAAAATAGCACTGATAAATCTGTTGGATACATTGCTTGGAAAGAATGAAGAAAGCTTTACGTTCTCTTTTTTTCCTCCACACGCTGCAGTACTTGCATGACTGCTTTATAGGTTCCCCCAAACTCTGCCTCAGCCCTACAGTTAAAATCATTTTTCCTAGTACATACATGGAAACAGATCACAGCTAAGTTGCGAGCTATCCCAGGTTTTTCTGAGTGCTGTGGCCATAATGAGCAACAACTGTTGGCACGCAAGACTCCTCTTAGGAGGTGGTTGCAGGTACAGCAATCATCCACTCAGTGCCTCCATTACTTCTGATTATCAGAAAGGATACTTGCCACCTTCTTCCAGTTTGTGTTAACAAATAAACAGGGTGAAGAGTTCAACACGTTCAATGTATCAGGCGTTTAAAGAAGTTGAAGATCTTTGTCAGCACACTCCACTTTAAAATAATAATTCATCAAGTATAGCCTAGAATGGCAACAATGTTTGAATTAAAAAGACCGTTTAACACTGTATCTTAAATAGAACTATGTAGGAAATTTTTAAATACATTTATAGGTAATTGCTTGTTGATTCAAAATGACAGTACATGTACATCATGAATATTACTCTCTAATTTCTTTGCACAATTCATCAAGCATCAATTAGAGTGCATTTGGCACACCTCTTGGGCATACCTACGGCCTTTTTCTTTTAACTACTGCTTGAGAGACTGAGCAGTTTGCATAATATGCTGCCTGAGGTAGCCAGATTCAGCAGCAGTGTGGGTCAGATCAGTGCTTCAGGAGCCCATCATCTTCAAAAGAACTCTTGTCTGTTGCCTGTGGGCATAATCCCCAGCTCCCATCAAAAGGAGAAGCTATGTAGTCTTTTTTCAGTCTCCAGGACCTGCATTCAAAGACTGCAATAAATAAGTTCTAGACTGCTTTTTTGTTTGATTGGTCCGATAGATTTGGTTTGGTTTGGTTCAAAACCATTAGATTGTGATAAATATATGTTATCTGGAAGATATCCATTATTCATCTTCCTGTGGCACTGGCAGGTGCAAGCAGCAGAGGTAGACCTGCACTTTATTGTTCTCTGCTGCTTCTGAGAGTATTTTGTGCATTAATGAGATTTAAGAGCCAAGAGAAGGACTTTACAGTGGTTACTCAATACACTTCAGCCAGGATGTTTGTCAGATAGATACAAGACTATAAGAAGTGAAGATACGGTAGAATAAAATAGCCAGGCTACAATCTTGGAGCTTGGTAATAGCAAAATAATGTTAATCATTCATCATACTCTGTATTTCTATCTATTCTATCTGGAGATATAAATACTAAATAATTAATCCTCATAACCTCTCAGCAAGTTGATTGTCATTATTTCCACTTTATAGATAAACTGTGGAGCAGAATAATTAAAGACTTTGGTTAAGGTCATACAGCAAGTTAGCTGAAGATATGAAAATAGAATCAAACTCTGCTGATTCTCAGTTTTGTATATTAGTCACAGAACAATCTTTCTTTGCAGCATCTCTCTCATGACACATCTCATGCATAGTCTAAATTAGAAGCATCATTAAGAAGTGAGTTAATTTCTTTTTTTCCTTTAAAACTATTTGCTTATTTTAATAGTGAACATATTCAAGCAGTTTTCTCATGCAAGTATGATGAGAAAAATCTAAATACAAATTTGAAAATAATCATGCTATTTCTTCATGTTTTATGGCACAAATAGCAGATAACACCTACAGCAGTTTTATTAAGACAGAGATTAACAAATATGGGGGTTTAACTGAAGTCAGTTTTCAAACACATCAAAGCCCTAAAAGACTGACATTTCCATTCTCCTTATTCTTTATTTCTTCTCCATACCATTTTAAGTAAACCTGCTCTTATGAAAATTAAGGCACTGTTTGGACCACTGAAAACTTTACAGTTTTCTAGAGAAATGGGAGGATAGTTTTTAAAAGCAGCTTACATAGCAATTGCTAAAATCCCTTTTTCAAAAGCAAACAGAAAGGAGGCAGAGGGCAGGTTTTTGAAGACATTAATGTTAATCACTGAACAACAATGTCCAGAAATATTAGAAAATTCCTCTAGCACAATAGCTGAATCTTTAGACTCCTACATAACTGGAAAATATTTGACATACAGGCTTTCTGGAAACTTTTCATATATAGCCAAGGAGTCAAAGTCTCATTGAAAATGAGTGCTTTTAAATCTAGAACTGCAAAGGGACTCAGGCACCTACTTCATGCTCTTAAATCTAAATATTTAAGCACCTATGAGATGCTACCAACTCTCAGCTGCCACATAAGCTTCCACGTGTCTGGAGACATCTGCGTTCAGGCTTCTGTCCGTGAAGTCTTCAATGTAAAAGTTCACGTTTTGGTTCTTGAGCTCTGAAAAAGCCACTTAGCCTTTGATTGTGACAGAGCTGTCTAAAGCCCAAGTGCATCACCTTATTTTGACAGGATTCTCAAACCAAAATGCGTTTTCCCTGTGCTGCCTGCCTACTTGCACCCCATCAACATTTTCGTAGCATGCCAAGCTTCACACAACTCAGCACAGAGAAGGGGGCGAGGATACATTTTTGACATAGCATAAGAAGCCGTGTAGCTTAAAGTACTCAGATTTTGCAAGATCAGGTTAAAAATTATTTTGTTTGTGGCCGAGATTTGCACCTTCCCCAGACTCTCATATGCAGCAGCTATATTCTGGGATGCATCACAGAGGGAGGATGTTTCTCTCCACAACCACAGTGGTTTGATCAGGTTCCAGTTCTGCTTTAGTAATAAAGTATTTAAGCTTCACCATGGGACACAGAGACCTTCATTTCTGAATGCCTCCTTAGTTGTTAGGTCTTTTGTCTAGGAGATCAGAAACCAAATCAAAAACAGAAGGGATTTAAATTTGATTCTCCTGTTTTCCAGATGAATGTTATAGCTAGCTGCTCATTTTCTCCCCGACCTTCCAAGCCAGAAAGGACTGACCTTGTTTCATTCATCTACCTCCAAAAGAGGATTAACAACTACAACCCAACACGAAAGAAGTACCCTCAGTAAAGAGAAAGAAGCATTCACTGCTTTAGATATTTACCTCATGGTGAGCTGAATTATTTACTGAGATGTCTCTCTCTCTCTCTCTCTCTCTCTCTCTCTCTCTCTCTCTCCTTTAGTATTAGAATAAGATTATACAACTATCTAACTTTCTGGAGAGGAAAGTGTCAATTAAAATACCAAGTTAGTTTTTAAAATGGTGGTAGCTTTCTAAAGTATACAGGTGACAAGTGCTTTTGAAAATTGTACCTTTAGCTCTACTACAAATAGGACTCTAATGCATTCCATTGAGCTCACTTTTTAAATTTTGAACCATGCAGAAATGTGCATCATATTCTACAAGCTAAATTCCGTATTTACATTTTTCAAGGAAGGATTATATGAGTAAGTTAAGATTTAGAGCCATAGTTTAAATTATACCTGAACCATTAGGATGTAATAAAAAAGGATTTTTTAATGTGGACATCATTACGAGATCCAAATTGTAAGGTCTGACAATTTTTATGTGTGGAGGAGTCCCATTAAAATTCATTACATTCATTTAATTTCTAGCCTAAAAATCAGAAGTTTGCTAATATTACCTGTAAAACAGTTATAAAATACTGTGCAAAACACAGTTTGAAAATAGTAATAAGAAGTTTTGAAAAGCTAATTCTATGTACGAGTTTCTGCAAAAAAAAGAAGACAAACACTTGGTGTTAACCTTTAATATTTAATCTACTGATTGTCACAACATATTTTTTTCTTAGCTCTTCCTTTTTAAAGCTCCAGCATAGAAGGGTTTCTGGAAGCAAATGGAAATTAGGCGCTTCCTCCTCCTCCTTATTGTCATTATGGCTAAGTTTATAAAACAATATTAGGAATCTATGAAGAATACGTTCTTACAAATTTGTAATGGCCAGTTTCAAAGCCACCTGTGATCACTGCTGTAACTCATATGTCATAACAAAATAGCTCTGAATTAGAAATCAGGATTTGAAGAAATAACGTGAGGTAGCTGAGAGAAAAGGACTAAGGAAGCTGGGGCAGCTCTTACCTGGGGGATAGAAGAGTCCATCATCACCAGAACTTAACAATTCTCTATAAAATATTTCATTATTATTCTGTATTAATAGCAACATGTCATGGTGGCATAACACAATGGAGTAACACGTAGCAAGGAGGTAATGTATGACACACAGCTCCATAAGCATATTTTTTGCGAATGCTTAAGTGTATCACAGTCGAGGCTAGAGGGGGTGTTGAGATCCATGCTGGCTAAAAAGCAATTGCATCACCTCAAAGAAAGAAAGGAAGGAAGGGATGAACAGAGACTGTTGATACTGTCTACTCCTATATCGTAGAAAATAGAATGAAAGATTGGGTCATTTTCTTTTGACAAATATATCCTTACATAACATTTGCTTTTTTATAGCATGTTTATTGTCTTTTCAAAAAGGTCCTAAACATACAGTATATATAGGGAGAGCAAATGTAAAAAACAAAGCTGTGCTGTGTATCAGCTCAGAGTTTATTTACCTACCCTGTTCTTCCTCTGTATCCATCAGTTCCATTTATCCATTCTTTACATCATCTTGAAACTAAGAACCCTATCTTCCATGTGTGCAAGTCATGCCAGGATACAGGTTTATTTAACGAACCTGAAGAGCTTAGTGTCCATCAAAGAAAATGTATGGCAATCTTTTAGATGGCTAAGCCTTACTCACAGGGGCTACGCAATGTATTACTCATATGCTCCTTATGTTGGCCAAATTGTAACCTTTTGAGCAAATTAATAGAATTGCTAATGAACTATTGTTCATAAGGACTGTCACACCTATGCTATGTGAGATCTGAGAAAATCATCTCAGTGAATGACAAATTGTATCTACTCTGTTAAATGCAGTAGGTGTGCAACCACTCTGGCCATACTCAAGAAGCGAGACAGCTCTGCTCTGAGCTGTGTACAAGGGCATCCACACAAGCAGTCCTCCCTAAGTCATGCTGAAGGTTGGGTACATTAATCTGTTGATACAGACCTAACAGTGGAACAAATCAGAATTTCTTCTGCAATAAGTATAACCTACTTCTCATACATGACATGAAGCTGATATTAAGAAGTAGTTTGATGGATCAGATTTCACTTCTTATTTCTTCAGTCTGCTGGATCTGATTTGTCCTGACCTGCAAACCCAAAGCAGCCACAGAGCTTGATTACCCACTTAACATAGAATTCAGCCCGTACAAGGGAATCAAAATCTTAGTTATGTGATTATTTCTCCACGTGCTTTCATTAGCACATTTCAGAGTGCTTTACGAAGGAGAGCATCTGTAGCTCCATTTCACGTTTGAGAAAACTAATCCAGATAGAAGATTTGACTTGCCAGTGTCACTGTCACATGTCCCACAACCCAAGCAAACCAGGTATAAATGTCATCCACACTGAATTTTGGAGTATCCTCCTAGTTGGTCACTCTTCACAAAAACTGTCATCATAACTTTTCTTTTATGTTAGTCTAAAGCATGCTTTTCTATGTAAGGGGATGAAATGATATTTTAACTGCATAAATAAGTGTACACTGAGGTAAACATCTTCCTTTTGGTCTAGAGGGAGGATTTTATTTATATGAGATAAATCTTTTGTTCATAGCAAAATTAAATACCAGCATAGTCATTATATTTTCCACAGATATTCCGAAAAAGAGGCTTGTTTATAGTTTGGCCAGACAACCACTCTGTTTAACCAAGCTCTAGAGACATCAGCATTTCCAAACTTATGCTGTAGCAGCCAGCAGTCCTTTGGGAACAATGTTAAAAACTGATATCTTGATTAAATATTAAGTTTAAGAATCACGAGAAGTTTTTTGAAGGAGGCTAGAATGTGAATGGAGAGTATGTGTGCATTTGGGAAGGCTTGCTGCAGATCAGCATCCTATCAGTACAAACAGTCCTCAGGATCAGATCCAGATCTATAAGCAACCTGGCATTTTTTTAGTTGGATGAAATAAGGAGAGAGATGCTTTTAGCAGAAATAGCTCCAGAAAAGGGTTGTTGGTTGCTTTTTCATTTCAGCAGATCTTTCCCTAAACAGAGCAGAAGTTTTAGAAATTTCACACTATCACAAAATAAACTCCTTGTTCAGCTTTCTTCATGTTGTAGCAGTGGGGACAGTTTAGAGTTGCTAGCGTTTACACAGGCATTGCTTTCTGTACCAACATCCACAATGCTCTGGCACCTAGGACCCTAAGGCAATTGATAGTTTAGGCTTCCCATGCATTTGAATAAAAAATAGCTGGTGAAGAAGTACCTGATAAGTCTATAGTATATGAATTTGTTTGTGTGAATTCATGTCTGCATATGCCATGCAAGCATGCAGGGAAGATACTAACAGGCATAAATGATACTGTTTTGACTTTTTTTTATCATAATTCAGGATTATGGGATTCCAGGGGTGAGGTACACTGCACTCTGGCAATTCTCAGCAATATTTAATTGCTCCTCAGTAGCTATCTAAGCCAGAGCAGTGCACAGAGTGATGTATACTTTCCTGACATGTTTAGCTGTTCAGATCTCAGTTCTTTAGTGTAGTTGGGATGTTGAGCAAGCCAGGATTATTTAGAGATGTTGTTCTGCTGCTTGATTGCCATGATGCTGCTTCCCTCATCAGAGATATTTTGATTGGAAATCTTCAGTATGAGTCACAAAGGACAATGCTGATGTAATTAGGATGCTAAAATGACAGCGACAGAGTGTTAGTCGAGCTGCGGGAACGGCATTCAAATACTCTTTTTAATACTCTGTATTTACAATGGAAATATACCTTCAGACTTATGATGCAAGGTAGCAGTTATCTACCACCATTACAGAGAATGTGGTGCTTATTATGCAGGGATTAGCAACAGCTTTCAAACATGCAAGCTAAAAGGCAGAGCGCTGATGACAGAGGACCAGGAAGGCCCATATTTGTAAAGTATCCTTTTGCCCTTAGAAAAAACAGTTTCTATAACCTTTCCTTAGTTATCCTTTTGGGATCATTCTGCTTGGAAAGCTTTTTCTTTACAAGTCGAAAGACAGAGGGCTTAAAAATTGCCTTCACTATATTATTTATCTAACAAGCCTTCCTTGTTTTGCTATATCTAAGCGATTTTCTCCTCTAGCTACCACAGGAATGATTTTAGTGTGCTGTGTTCAGTTTGGTATTAGTTATTTTCTATATCATTCTGTGGTTTTGTTTATTATGCTGCTTTTTATGGCATTATAGCATGATTGGTATAGATTATATTGATCTTGATAGCTTAATGGTCATATTTAGACTGTGGCCAACCATTAGGGAACTCTCAAGAACAGTGATTCCCCACTGGTAAGGTACAAACATGTTATAAGTGAGGCACAGCATGGAGCCCTATTAAATAGAAGTACAGGATGTGTGTTGGCTCGAGGTGGGGCCAGTGCTAACCTCTGGAAGTGGCCTACTGAGGAGCACTAATGGTTCCGAGTGGCATCAGCTGGTGGCAGTGCTGTCGCACTACCCCTGCATCCAGAGTCATTTCCAGAAGGCATGAGAACCAGGGCAGGGAGGAAAGTGAAGCTGGAAGTACACGGAGCTGAACACAGTTGAAGGATGTAATGCCTGTTCTCCTAGATGAGGCATTTACACAGTCAACTACAAGAAGCCTGCAGTCAAAGGTCCAGAAAAAATATGCAGAACACCATTGCTACAACCAAATTCATGGGATTTTAATACATGCTCATTAATCGGACAGATGTTTCACCTGAAAGCATCAGTGATCTGGATCCTGCAGACATTTTTAATTTGGAATTTCACTGCTGCTGGGGAAACCAGGAGTAACTCTAAACTAATGAACACAGTTAGGCTGGTATGAAATGCATGTGACATTAAGAAAGCAGTCTCCAGGAAATGTCAGGCATGTAGTATATGCTGTACCATCTCTCCATGAAAGTAACTGTAGTGCTCTTAATCAAGTATACACTTGTAGGCTTGGAAATTAATTCTGTATAACAAGTAATACAGTAAGTCCATGATTCTTCAAATCTGAACCCATTTTAATAACACAGTAGGACACATCTATGTTATAAAATAGCTTTAACAAACAAAATAATGCCCTTTGTATCAGCAGACTGCCTCCATTCTGCAATCTTTACTCTGGGCAAGCCTGGAGACTTGAACACTTGAAATGCTAAGGCTTCCAGTTCCTTATCTGGCCCTAGCTATCTCAGCACTGGTATTCTTTCCTCTGTCTCAGAGCAGTAGAGTACCAGAAAAAAAATTGCATTCATTCTTTTCTCCCACTCTTCTCACAGGTCTTTATTCCAGCAATTCCACTTATGTGGTAATTGTTGTTGGATTAAAATGCTAGGCCCCATATAGAACACTTGAAATTCTTTTTTTTTTTTGCCTTAAAATAGGAAAATGCACAGAAAACAACAAACAGTAAGTGAGGGAGAAGAACAGGAAAAGTGACATGGGTAGTATTATTTGGTTAGCTCACTAAGTTGTTAGGATGTTGCTGGAGCTACCAGATTCCCATTACTTTTACTAATTCTGGGAAAGGGAAAGGGTATGAGCTTGCCACCAAAACAAACGAGGCAAAAAATGAAATGGGTTTAGAGGATTAAGAAAGGGAACAGTAGATATGGAAGGAAAAAGAGAAGTAAGAGAGTAGTGGTTAAGAGAGTGTGTTGAGGCTGTTCTGAGTAAAAATAATGATGTCTGAGATTGAAACCATGAAGATTTCTCCATGATCTTACTGTTAGAACAGGTGACTAGTACAGGACCGGTGAGAGGACTGAAATTTTCATAAGATATCTCAGAAGCCTTGTACATCTGGATGCCACAGGTACAGGTCTTTGAGGTAGATGCTTCTAAGTACCCTTGTTTAAAAAATGTAGAGGCAATTGGGAAGCATGGTACTCCTCCGCATGGCTTTTACTAGAGCTACAGTAGTTGGAGTGTCTCCTGATGGAAATTAATAATCACTCAGGCTATATCCATATCAGAGTGAAACACCCTCTTCCCACCCTTGCTTTCCTGTAGAAAGTAATCCAGTTGTACGGCTTAGGAGGAAGACGTGATGCTCTTGACATATCTCCCATCCTGAGAGCATGCCACAGTGTACACCTGTCCTTCAGGCTTGACAAAGTATGAAAAATCTTGCAGCTATTGAAGGTATCATAAATTGATGGTTGGAACGATTTCTCACCCTCTGCAAAATTTTCTGATATCAAAAATGTTCCCATTTTTATGAGGACAAATTTGAAATCTTTCAGAACCCTCCCCCTCCAGTAAGGTCAGTTGATGTAACAGAAGCTATGGTTTTCCTTGAATATTTAATCAACATCTACCAAAAATATTCCTGAGAAAGCGTTAGCAAAAATTATATTCTGAAGAAAAGTTTTTGTTTTGACAAATTGATAATAGTCAAAACCCCCTAAGTGAGTAAACATTTTGAGACCAATTCTCCTAGAATCTTCATAGTCTAAAGTAGAGTTTTATATATCTTTTTTATATCTCAATGCATGAGAATCCAAAATCATTTGGGAAACAGTGTATGGAGAGAGACTAGGAAAGACAGGGCATTTAATTCACCTTGGGCAATGAAAACAAGCATGATATTTCCACCTTAGTTTATACTCACTGTCCGGTAAGTCACATTATCCTCCACTAGCAGAAAACAACAGCTCTTAGACTGTAGGATTTGTAAAGGAAATAAAAACTCTTTCCTCTGCATTTTAAGTAATAATCGCAGTGAAAATAATTCTATTGTTCTTAGATTTTGTAAATTATGGCATTCCAAACCTAAATTCTGTGCCACATTTGCCTCAAACCTATCCCTTTATGCAATTTCCCTTATATGTGACTGTTAAATAAAGCAGTGATGTTAATCCCAAGGGAAAAATAAATCTAGCTAGCGCAATCATACTATCAACACATCAGCTCTGTAAAACTCTGTCTTGCTTCCTTGCACAAAATGACAATTTAAAGTATCTTTCCAGGAATCTCCTGGGAGATTATCATATTTTATTCTTTGTTAAAAAAAAAAGTAAAAATCTTTGAGAACCTATTAGAACTCTCCCAGTGAAATACTTATAGTTCAGTTCTGTATAATAAGCCAGTTTCAGAAATGCTGAAATGTAATTTCATTTTACTTTTATCAGCAAGTAAAAGTCATCCATCCAAAGCCAGCTTTTCCAGATGCACACATTTCATTTGTTATCATCTTAAATAACATAGAATTGCAAACAAATTCCAGTATCTGTCAATCGCACATGAGTTCTCTTAAGCGATCTTTTACTTTCTGTTTACATTCTTATACCATGGACACTGAATAAATGCTTGCTCGGCATTCAAAAAAATAAGTTAAAGCAGGGAGACGTCCTTTAAACAGTAAGGAATTTCTAAATATTTCTTTTTTAAATGTTTCATGCGTACCTGAAAAACAACATTTTCCAATTACTGTTACATTATCTGGAATTTAGAAAACAACTGCTGCACGTAATTAGACCACTGAAAATGCAAAGTAACTCAATTTTTAAAAGTACTTCTCTGATTTGTAACCATAATCTTTCTCCTCTTGTATTGTATCGAATGTTAATAACAGGTGTCATAGAGAGCTCACTAGGAACCACAAACAAGCACAGAAATAACTCTTAGATACACTAAATACGCTAATACATCATTAGCAATATAGCTATGAGAGGTTACTTGCTAAACAGACCAGCTCTTGGCTTATCTTACTGTTGAGACTAAAAAAAAAAAAAAATCAAGGATGGCTAATTATTCCTGTGACTTCATTGTTATAGTGATGTCTACTTTAGCAATCTGGTTTGGAGCCATGTTGCGGTTTTGCAGTGAATCCCCTGACTGGCTCCCTTTACTGTGGGCTGATTCTCTTTTCATAGAGATTTGAGCATGCACAAACTATTTTCCTTTCCAAGGAAAAGGCATTAGAAGCTCTGCCTCAAAATTACCCCAGAGCTTCATGAGGCCATTCAGCTTCAAACCAACGTGTGGGCTGAACAACCACAGGCCCCAGCAGCATGTAGCCTACCTGCATATAACAAGAAGGCTCACAAATTAACCAGAGCTCCCACAACAGACTGAAGTGGTTCTCACACTTTATAAAGGGCCGTGAACTTTATAAAGTGCTATGTATGTTTTCCTCTTTGCAGCCAGCTGGCCACCATCAACTACTCCTTCAAATTCTTGCCCCTTCTTCACCATCCAAGAAATAAAACCATGAATCCACTTCAAGTACACACTCAGATTGACTTAAAGTAGAAATGGTTCGCAGCTAGATTTTTAACCTCTGATTTCTAGTGATATTTCTAGCTTTTAGGAATTTGAAACAAGTATTTTTTGTTCTAGTCGTTTAAAGAAAGCAAAATACGTTCATTGAATATGTATATTACACATGGTGCTTTTTTCTATTACGTAGCACATGTTAACTGCTATCCTTTGACTATCCCATAATAAACACCAAAGACTGAGTTAGAAAATCTTCTCAGAAATGACTGTCTTCATATATGTTCATGCAGGATCTTCCTCATTTTGACTACTGGTCAGTCACCCTGTAGGATAAACAGAGCTCTGCAAGAGAAACTCTCTCTACTGCTGAAGCTCCCGCAGCAGGAGCAGGTCAATAAGGGGCTGCTCCTCCACTGGAGCTAGGTTCTGCTGAAGAGACATTTTCCCAGCCAGACAGCTAAGTCTCAGAAGCGTTAAGGAAACAAATTAGATATGTGCACCCAGGTCATCCTTCTCTCATTCTCTTACAGAGAATAGAGCAAAACAGTCACTTCTATGAGTACAGAACAGCTTAAATAGAATAAATTCACATGTATCCAACTTAATCTCCCCTTCTGACATTGCAGAGCACAACTCCAGAACAATAAGTAATAAAAAAAAAAAAAGATACTAAGGTGCTGGCACAATACAGAAATCTGAATAGAGTAAGTAACTCAGAAAATTAACAACAATGTGGAAAAATCTTTGCTGAAACATTGAAAGAGTTTATTCTAACATCTCCTTAGAATTATTTTTCATTTGATTTATTTAAAAATACACATCAGTCTTATACCATTGTAGTGGCAGTTAATCCACTAGAAATAGCTAGTTGAAAACAATTAATTATATTTGTCATATCCACGACCCAAAACCTGAAAGCACAGTACACCTGAAAGAAAATGATCAGAAATAAAAATGAAGCAATAGTCATTGCAGACACTAAAAGTGCAAAAATGGGCAGAATGCAAATGAGAACCAAACTAGATTTTATGAACCCGTTATCTTTAAAGCTTTCCATCCTTATTAACTCTGTCAATAGATATATTTGTTTGCCTGTTAGAAAAGAGTCTTAAGTAAATCAGCTCCATTCCCCCAGGTCATAGATAGATTTTATCAGCATTCTAGTCTGAGTGATCGCCTTCTTTTTTTTTGCTGGAGTTTTTCCAAAAGTCTAAAGGCAGATTTCCAATCTCCAGATACGTATACAGAGTTCTCCTCCTGCAAGTGATCTTCAATATTGCAGGATTCGGTGCTGCTGCTGTGATTCTTTTTGAGGTAACTGTTTGGTAGCAAAGCTTTCTTTCTTCTTCTCTCTCTGATAAAAGAGTTAAAATACAGAAGAAAGAAGAGGATTTTATTTCTCATACATAATAACCCTCATCTCCACATTTCCTCTCCTCTTTCCCCCTACCCTCACTCCCTGTCTACTGCCTCGGTGAATTCAATGCTCTGTTTCTCTCCCTCATATTTGCCAGTATGGCAGTAATAGTCGCTCCATTGCCTTCTGCACCTGCTGGCTGCCACACTGGGATGTGGTAGCATATCTCATTAGAAACACTGCCTCAGTCCACGTCCAGCAGTAGTTTCCTGTTTAGTCATAAGCATACATGCATATGTATATATACTTAGATACATACAGAGGTATATATGGGTATACAAACAAAGAAATGCAAAGCAGAATCAATAAGTCACACTTCAGGGAATTTAAGAAACAGTGTGTGCTACAAATACAACACATACAAATGCATATATACATATGCATATATATTTATATCTATAACTTGTTGGAGATGTGAAAACTGATACACACCTTTAACAGGTGATTAAAGCTTTCTTGAGGTTACAGACTCTGTGTGTGTGTGTGTGTGTGTGTGTGTGTGTGTGTGTGTGTGTGTGTGTGTGTGTGTGTGTTTGTGTGTGTATGAAAGAGTGTTTATTATTTGTAACTTGTTCCAGTGCTTATATTCCCTGAACTCTCACTTGTATCCATCTTGCTGGCTCTCATGTTGCCTTAGATTTTTCATTCCTAAATTAACTTTAATCACAAAGGAATAGCTTTTGTGTTCTTTTTCTCTTCTTTTCACATGTTGCTGCATTCAACTGAAGGAACAAAATCCTAACCATACTGAAATTAATAGCAGGTTTGCTAGTGATTTTATGAGCAAGATTTCACTTCTGATATTTTTTGTCTTTTAGTAAATTCAACTTTGCTCACAGAGTTTCTACTGTAGTTCTGAAAAAGCTATTTTCTTTTTGTTGTACAGGTCAAGGGGTCATTGACTTAAATCTGACTAAATCTTCCATCTTCCTTTACTCATTTATTGTAAACAAGATCAGGATGTATTTTCAGAGATTTTGAACAGCAATATATGTCAGAGATCTGAATAATTCTGATATGACTAGTTCCTGGTGATATTTGTTTGAAGACAAATATTCTGTCTCAAAGATTCAACTGTTTTAATGTAAATTGAAATCACCATTTTCAGATATCTGTTAAAAACCTTATGCTATTGTGAAAATCACTTAATCTTTCTGAAACTTCATTTCCACCCCTCCTTTATTCCCCATAAAGCAGTTTTAGTAATAACTTTTTGACTGTGCTGTGATTAAAACTTAATTGATCCTTTTTAAAAGTCCATAAATTTTTTTAAGGGAGGGCATTTCAGGATTGAAAGTATTGTTATTTGTAGATTTGTAGATTTTAAAGTATTGTATTAAAGGAGGGAAAATATCATTTGTCTTATGGTACAGGTGTAGAAAAAGAAATAGAAAGCAATTAGCTCTTAAATTAATTCAAATTAAATTCAGCTCAGCTAAACTCAGGTTAAACTGATAGTAGATCCGGGAAGTTCTCCTGCCACCTTGTTCTTTGCCCTATATTATTAGACTAGTACTAACAGGCTTTAATTGCCTTCATAAAACATAGTCTTTGATCAGATCAAGGTCCTGGTCAGTAATATCAAGATTTCTTGATTTTATTTCTGCTTTTTGGTTTTCCTCCTTTTATAAGAGCCTACAGTATATGAATTCTAGCAGAAATTCCATTTAATTTGGCTGAGATGGAGACTTTGTGGTGATTTAGTCATTGGGCTTTTTTATATCTGACCTCTATTTGATCACATAGATCAAGGGCTGCACTCAAAAATCACGTTGTGTGCTGAGCGTTAGCATGGCTGGCCTTTAGCCGGTTGGCCTCAGAGTAGGAACCTGAAAGTTTTCTTAGGTAACTAGGTTGCCCACCTAGGAAACTAGTCGGACAGCTGGTGATGGAGACAGGCAGCACAAGCAGGGGAGGAAGGAGTGCCTTCATCCAAATGTGTGCTTAGGCACATTTGAACTCTGAAGAAGTAGGTCCTTCTCCTTTGCATTCAAAGCTGGAAATCCTCCCTGGAGATCAGGGAGATACACCCTTTCATTTTATAAAGAAATTAAGGAATTACACCTTTTTTAAACCCAGACAGAAGAGAAGATGGCTAAAGCAATCACCCAGCATATAGATCTTTTTTTTGTGATCTTTCCAGCAGAGACCTTTCAAACCACTTCTGCCATGTCCCTGCAGCATTCACAGGTACACAGGGAAGGAAGTTGCACTCCACCCTCTACTGCTGCAGATATGCCCCTGGGCATAAATCATTAAGGAGTCAATAGACAAAAGATAGAAAGCAGTCAAGAAAACATAGCAATGTCTCAATTAGCAGCTAAGGCACCAAATAGGAAGAAAAGACTCTTTGCTTCTAATTCTTGCTTCTAAGGTCTTTATATATTTTAAAATCAACAGCCACTGCAGCTTAGAAATAAGGAAATTTTTAAGGAAAGTGAAATACTTAGGTCTGAATCACTGCAGGGTGAGGCAGGATTTGTATCTTCTATCTGGGGTCATAGTTTCAATTGCTGCCTCAAGCAGCTTCATCCTATGCCTGTTTCTTCAAAAACAAAGCAGGAAAAAGCAGCTGCTACCACTGCATTTGACATGCAGTCTGCTCCTTTAGCTGCATCTGCTAGGTCTCTCTTCAGGGCTGAGAGCTGGGGGAATAGCTATTTTATTGATTTTGGAATGACCCTTCCATGTGAAGAATGAGTCCCCTTGGGGAATGTGCTGGCGTAGGGCTCTAAGCGCACAGCATGCTTAAAGGCGGAGGGCTAGAGTGAGCTTAAGTATGACCAGCCTTAAGAGACAAACGAAGAAGGGCTTTCAGCGTTGTGGTTTTGGAGTCAGATAGGAGCATTTCCCCAGAGTCCTATTAGTAGTGCCTCCTTCTGGTCTGGAGCTCCTTAGGACTGTGGGTAGCCTAATCTACCACCGGTTTATCATCCCTGTCATCAAATTAGTCCTGCCCAGCTTTGCTAAGCTGTTATCTGCAGGGAGTCAGGCTGTTTCTAAAGGCAGCTCTCAGCCCTTGCTGCTGACGCATCAGTGTCCTCAAAGCAAAGAAATACAGAATTAAATAAAGAGCACTGCTATCCTGATATCAAGCTCTTTTTAATACCTTTTCCAGCTTCTTTCCCTCGTTCTCCCTCTTTTTCCTTTTCCTTTTTTTTCCCTTGTCCTCCCTCTTTTTTTTTTCCTTTTTCCTCTTAGCTATCTCAGTTGACTTCCTTTAATAAGTTGCCTTCTGAGTAAGCTGTCCTATATAAAGGCTTTCTCCTGTAGTAGGAGCAAATAAGAACAACTTTCCCCCGTTCACCTTCTTTTAATATATACAGTGGACTTGTACCAGTGAAAAAATATGGTCTGCAAACCTTAAGATGGGAAAAAGACTGCTTAACAAATTGTACTTCCAAGATATAGTAAATAATTTTCCATGAACCTGTTAAAGTGGTAAAAATGATATTAATTCATTATGGAATCTTTGCTCTGTTCGGAACAGAATAATATATGATAATAACATTCAGTAATTGAACATTAGAATAGACTATTCTTACTTACACTGCCAGTGTTACTTGTTTATATAACAAACATAAAAAGAAGACAATAAGCTAGGAAATAGCAAGTCCTGTTATGTGTTCCACAATAAGCCGTTTTAATCTTTTCAAATAAAGTATGATCTCTGTACCAACCTGCTTTGTGCAATGCACTGTCAACAGCCTGCGTGGAATATTCTTCTTTCCCATATCCCCAACCTTGAGAGCTTCTCTTGCAGGCATCGCTGCATACGGTATCTTGGACAGTAAGTACTAACAAGAAAACAGCACCTTACAACATGTAGGTGTTTGTAACCGCTGCAAGATTTTTTCAGGCTATTATGCCTTCAGCCCATTCCTCTTATGTATTTGCTGCTTCTTGATTGAAGGATTTTTTCTTCTCTTCTATAGAAAATGCCTTTTCAGTGACTTTTTGTTAAGCTTTGTATTTTTCAGTATGTTACAGTGGTAGTTCTAGCTCTGTGCTCTTCCTTTTGTTATGCACACAAAGGCACACTCCAAGAAATTAACCGCTGGCTTCTCTCGACTGAGACTTTGGTTTTCTCAGAAGAAGACGTAGTTTGAGAGGTTTGGGGATTATTTTTGCCACTTTTACAGCATGTACTAGAAAATGGAAGTGTGTTTGTTTTCTATCTAACATATATATTCTATTTAAAATATATTTTCATTCTCATTTAATGTTGTTAGATTTTGTGGGATCACTTTTTTGTTTATCTTTTTTGAGTATGTGTGTGATTTTAAAGTTCTTTTAAAATTGTTATAAAAAATCCTGAATTTATGTTGTGTGGTGAATGGCTCTCAAAATGCAGTGCAATTGATACAATTTTGCTCTTCCTCTCTGACAGTCAGAAGTTCCTTTGATTGGTGTCTTAAATGTTTCCTACCTTTTTTCTTTCTTTTTTTTTTCCCCTCCCATTTCTTGGCACTTAACCAAACTTGGCTAATGTCTACAGGAACTTATTAACTTGTTTGCTCCAGTAAGACTTACCTCACTTAAGAGTCCTTGTTTATAATCACCTTCTATCTTGTACCTACTAGTCTTTTTCAGTAAAATGTTTGTAACTGTACCAACATAAGTCACCTTGAAAACATAATTGTTGGTACGCAAGGGGAAAATGGTGCTATTCTTCTGTTTTTCCAATTGTGTATGAATTTCATGCTGATGTCGTTACACTCATGAGTGCTTACTTGAATTGCAATTTTTCCTGACAGAAAATAAGCAATAATCATTTTTGCACCTCAGTATGATATGAAAGTTTTTTACTTTATATGCACAGTCTTTAACCTGAAGATTTGAGTCACTGGTGCTTCCTCTTTTAGGAAAGCTGGGGCAGTGAGGATATCTCATTAAGTCACACGGACAACAACTAGCAGAACCTGGACTTTAATCTCTTGGCCATTATGAGTCCCATTTCCTAAGACAGTTACCTCTCTGTTAGGAATAGTCAAGGAATTCAATTTAGTTGGCTTAATTTCTAAAACAAGTGTCTGTCCTTTCACCCTATGAAAGGAAAAAAAAAAAAACAGCCTGGTTTACAAAGAGTATGGACAAATTTCAAAAAACAGACCCATAAATCATCACCTTTCTTCACTTTCCTTCTGACTGTATTAATACAAGCCACTCTCCATTGCAGCTGCAGAGCAGACTGCAACTTATTTGAACACCTCATTTGCTCCCTCTTCTCTCTAGGGCAGCTGGTGTCTCTCTGGCAACTAGTATCCATAGCAGTGATGACTGTAAATTAAAGCAAAAACACTGACTTGTATCCCAAAAAAGTGACATCAGTACTGATTCCAAGCCCCTAGATATAGGCAAGCAGAGAACTCAAAAATGTTAAGTAGAGATCAGATTATGAGGATTTTATAGGATGTTGTTAGATGTCTCTCAGGCTTTCTTTCTAGGCTACAGAGCTGTCTCAGGAGTTTTGCTGCCACTGGCAGAATCCTCCAAATCTATGCAGTTGCATCTGCAAAAAGCAGCATTAACTCCCAATTAAAATTTTGGAGCTTGCCTATGCAGCAAGATTCAGCAGTATAAGTACTGCATAAAGGCTCTAACCGTATCTGTACAGACAGCTGACACTTAAAACTCCGCAAGTCTTGATTTGTCACAGAAGGAATGTCTCCTACAGTAAATGTTTGCTATTGTAAGTTGGCACCCTCTGCTCTTTTCTGACTTTGCTTTGCACAGAGAGATATTTTTCCATTGTAGGGAACCAGCCAGAAGCCACTGTGATTTTGGGTAGTGGAGTCAGGCACACACGCACAGAGCAAACCCAAACCAAGTCTGTGATTCTTCTTCTGCCACCTCATGCTCCATCTCTGCTTGGCTTAGCTGACACCACTTTCACAGCCATTATGAGTTAACTACGGCTCCCCATTGTGTCAATCACAAATGCATAGCTTGCGCAGATACGTTATCCGTATTTCAGCTGGTCAGCTGCAATTTTACAAGCCAGCCACAAAGCTACTGAACAGCTTTTGCTGCAGTTCTGGCAGAATCAGGGAGAGCAGCAGTCTGCTGGCCCCAAACCACATGGGAAGAAGGAAGAAATAGACCACCTGTTCCTGGAGGAGCTTTTCTTAGATCAGCTTCATTTGGTGCAGAGCCTTTTCAGGGTTTGTGAAAGAAGTACAGACTGGATTGTGCTGCATAGCTAAGATGAGCTTTATCTTCAGGAAGATAAAGAGCACTTTCCTGGGAGATAGATAAAGTTTGCTATTAAGCTACTGTGGCTGAGGACTCCCTTTTCTGTAGCCAGCGCAGTCTGGAAAGCCACCACCCATTTCACAGAATGCTATCAGTCATAAACTAGCATTGACGTGGAACAACTCAACGTGGAAGTTAACGTAAAAAGGTACTGTCTCTGCATGTTACTGAACCTGGCAGTGCTGCAGAGGTTTATGATAGCTTTGCATGCATGAATTTTCCAGTTGTAGCAAGGAGGGAACTGATAGTCCTCTTATATTCCCTCTGAGTCAGATCTCAGTGCTCATAAATAGAAAGCGATACAGCTGCAACGCGCAGTGGTGTGTCCTGACACTAATGCCAGGCTGTCTGGAAAAGTTTCTTGCGGATAGGATTTTCAGGTAATTCTACTTCTTTTTTTTTCATAGATGTCTGTGGGGTTGGAGATAGGGTGTCTCCAGTATGAACAGCAATGCTGTAGCCATTTGCCTCTGTTATTCTGCGAGACGCTGCTTCCCTGACTAGCAAAGCCGTTTGTTGTACAGTTGGATCACAGAAAAGAACCACTGAACTGTTGCCTACGCAGCTGGAGAAGGACAGTGTGAGTGCCATTGGGAGACAGAGAGCACAGACGACAGTCACAGGGGAAGGCTGGAAGCTGCTGAGCCATAGCTGCATGCTGTATGTTGCATAGCATTTGGGAGAATAGGGTTTTGCACATCAAGGCCTGAGGGGGACAAGATTCAGAGACTCGCAAAAAAACAGCAGTACCCCAGCTAGTAATAGACAACATCTGGGAAGCTTTACATTTTGCCTTTGAAAATAGGAGGTTTTTTTAATTGTCTGTGTAATTTTTCACAGCTTATTTTACAATTTCGCTGTGTGTAATATGGCAGTTTCGTGGTTTGGAAGAAAAGTTTCATGACGGGGCAGGGTGCAGTTTATTTATTTATGCTTTCAGTAATTTTCTGAAGTTTTAGAATGTCAGGTTGTGTTTTTATTAGATGTAATTTACAACAGACTGTGTTTAATATTCCACTGAACTTAAGGCTGGAAGGAATCAGGAGAGGTCATCTAGTCCAGCCCCAGGGCCTGCAGGCAGAATCTGATCTCTCTGTCATTGCTGAGTGATGCTTGTCTAACCTGTTCTTAACAATCTCCAGCTACAGATTCAGCACTATCCCTAAACAATCTATCTCACTGTCTACCTGTCATCGGGGTGCTCTTAAATGATTTTTCTAAACCTGTTCATAACAAAAATTACCACTGTTGAATAAAACAATTCCTTATTGTTCTCCAAGTGCAAATACATTACTGAAATTAAACAAATAACCTGAAAACAAAGGAGGACAAGAGGAGAAAAAAAAGAATGCTGCAAACAACAATAGAACAAAAATATGCAATCTGAGATTATCAGCTCTTTCAGCTTTCATCCTGAAAGCTTTTAACCATATGCAGTTCAGTTTAACGTTTTCATACTAGACTGCTTTCAGAAATTTACGGGACGGGCATGGAAGCAAGGCCATGTTTAGATAGTAGGGAAAAGTCCACTATGCCAGTTGCTGAAAGGAGGTGTAACTGGGAGCTGTGAGAGTTAATTCTGTCGGGAAGAAGCATCCTTTAGTCTCAGACAACTACAGCAAAAGCAGCTTGGGGCATGTCCACACAACAGTGACTTGGAGATAAGAAGTTACACTCAGGCTATCCTGAGGCAATCACCTTTTTATTAGTATTGCAGGGGAAAACACCTGCAGCAAACTTGAAGTGTCGTTTAAGAAGACACAGTTTTTTGCATCTATGTAGATATGCCATGGTGGAGCTCCTGCAACTGCCAGAGGAGGGGGTGAGCAATCTCAAAGTAGCGTTCTTTCCAGTAAATGTTTGTTTACTCGTGATTCCTATCAGTTCCCACTGCATTTGACTGTTCTTTTGACAGTCCCAGGGAGTCTATGTAGCTAGCTCCCTGCTTCTAAATGGGCCTATCTGTGACATCTCTGTTTGCCTTTGTATTCTTCTGCTTCTAAATCTTGAGCAAAAAAAAAAAAGTCCTTCATGCCAGAGATGTTCAGTCTGATCCAAGGAGTGATCCTTAGAAACTATCCTGAGGTGGTTAAGTACTTCCGAGATCAAGCAGCTGTGAAAGATGATAGTCCAGCCCTGAACACACAAGAATTTTAAAGCAGGAAAAGTAACAAATAATTGTTATTCATTATTTAGTTTCCATGGCTTCAAAAATAACACTGTTCTTTCACTCCAGCTGAATTTTAAAATCCTGTCCTCAGTCTCCCTTCCCTCTTTTGGAAACCTTTTTTCCCATACACTTTAGGATCCTTCAAAAAACCTCTTAGCTCTTCGAGAAGACTTGCAGTGACTAGCTCTACTAACTAGAGTAGTTTTTGGTGGATGGAGTGGCCAGCATTTGTTGGACTGAAAAATCATAGTGCTGACCTTGCCACCACACTTTGGAAGATCTCAGTACTAGACTAGTAACGGAAGTCATACTTCTTCAAGCTGTGATATATATTGACACGCTGGCAAGACTTTGAGGGTACACCAAAGAAGCTGGGGGCAGGATATGCCCGCAAAATAGGCATTGATATTATTGACTAAAATAGTTACCTTTTCTCCCTCCTGCAGTGTTGCATGACCGGAAAATGGCACGTCTATCTCTTCTGGAATGAGAAGTCATTTGTTGTAAAGGAGTCGTGATAAAAAACTCTCCATAAAATTTCATTTTATTTAATTTGTGATGCTCACAAAGTTCACAGATGCATTTACAAAATAGACTTATTTTTGCAAATATTGCTTGGTGTACTTGGGGTTAAAGTTGCTGGTACCCTATTACTATCTCCTTGTTTATGCTGCTACTAAATGGAGTTGCTTGTTGATGGAATGCAAAGTTTTGCACTTAAGGAGCCTCACAAAGTGTTGTACTGAGAAAAATTTTCTTTACTGATGAAATACTATACTTTCAGCCAGGAAAAAGCACCTAGAAAATACTTACTATAACACAACACTCTGAAATGCACTGTGTAATGAAACTATCAAAGGTATGGAATCCTTTCAGTTGAACAGTTTCAGTAAACACATTTCTTTAACAAAATTTTCTTTTAGAGTTTGGCATGCCAGAGATTGATGGGGGAGGGTATCTGCAAAAGGGAGTTTGTGCTTCTGTGGTTGAGGGAAAGCCATGAAAGAGGAAGGAGAAGCTAAGGTTACTTGGCTGGAGGCCTTGTATATAATGAATGTTTCTGTAGCCTCACCTTTACAGTGAGAACCGCAACAGGAGGTTGTTAGTTATCTTGGGCACAGATGGGAAGAAGGAAATGTTAAATACGGAAAAGATTCCGTATTTTAGAGAATATGAGGGAAAATTCCATGAATTCCAGTGGATAGATAGAAAAAATAAATACAACTTATATATCCTAGCATGATGTACAAATTACATCTCAAGGAAAGTACTATTTGTCGACAGTCACTTACCACAGGCCTTCATTGTGCTGCTGCTTGATTGTGTGAGGGACTCACAGAATCACAGAACAGTTGAGGTTGGAAGGGACCTCTGGAGATCATCTAGTCCAACCTCCCTGCTCAAGCAGGGTGCTCTAGACCATGTTGCACAGGACCATGTCCAGGCGGGTTTTGAATATCTCCAAAGATGGAGACTTCTCAGCCTCTCTGGGCAACCTGTTCCAGGGCTCTGTCGCCCTCAGAGTGAAGAAAATTTTCCTCAGGTTGAGTTAGAACCTCCTGTGTTTCTTTTTGTGTCCGTTGCCTCTTGTCCTGTCGCTGGGCACCACAGAGAAGAGACTGGGCCCATCCTCATCACACCCTCCCTTCAGATACTTGTACACATTGATGAGATCACCTCTCAGTCTTCCCTTCTTTAGGCTGAACAGGCCCAGCTCCCTCAGCCTTTCTTCAGAGCAGAGGTGCTCCAGTCTCCTCATCATCTTTGTAGCCCTTTGCTGGACTCTCTCCAGGAGTGCCATGTCTCTCTTGTACTGGGGAGCCCAGCACTGGACACAGTACTCCAGGTGAGGCCTCACCAGGGCTGAGCAGAGGGGCAGGATCACCTCCCTCCACCTGCTGGCAACACTCTTGCCTAGTGCACCCCAGGAGACCGTCGGCCTTCTTGGCCACAAGGGCACATTGCTGCCTCATGCTTAACTTGTTGTCCACCAGCACTCCCAGGTCCTTCTCTGCAGAGCTGCTCTCCAGCAGGTCAACGCCCAGCCGGGACTGGTGCCTGGGGTTCTTCCTCCCCAGGGGCAGGACCCTGCACTTGCCTGTGTTGAACTGCAGGAGGTTCTCTCCGCCCACCTCTCCAGCCTGTCCAGGTCCCTCTGAATGGCAGCACAGTCTTCTGGTGTGTCAGCCACTCCTCCCAGTTTTGAATCATCAGCAAATTTGCTGAGGGTGCGCCCTGTGCCTTCATCCAGGTCATGGATGAATACGTTGAACAAGACTGGACCCAGTACTGATCCCTGGGGGATACCGCTAGCTACAGGCCTCCAACCAGACCTCTGTGCCACTGACCACAACCCTCTGAGCTCGGCCATCCAGCCAGGTCTCAATCCACCTCACTGTCCACTCATCCAGCCCACACTTCCTGAGCTTACCTAGGAGGATGTGATGGCAGACAGTGTCAAAAGCCTTGCTGAAGTCCAGGCAGACAACAGCCACTGCTCTCCCCTCCTCTACCCAGCCAGTCCTTCCATCAGAGAAGGCTATCAGATTGGTCCAGCATGATTTCCCTTTGGTGAATCCATGCTGACTATTCCTGATCACCTTCCTGTCCTCCAGATGCTTAGTGATGACCTCCAGGAGGAGCTGTTCCATCACCTTTCCAGGGATGGAGGTGAGGCTGACAGGCCTGTAGTTTCCTGGCTCCTCCTTCTTGTCCTTTTTGAAGACTGGAGTGACACTGGCTTTCTTCCAGTCCTCAGGCACCTCTCCTGATCTCCAGGACCTTTCCAAGAGGATGGAGAGTGGCCTAGCAATAACATCTGCCAGCTCCCTCAGCAGTTGTGAGTGCATCCCATCAGGGCCCATGGATTTATGGATGTCAAGTTTGGACAAAAGATCTCTAACCTGATCCTCCTCCACCAAGGGAGAGTCTTCCTTCCTCCATCATTCCTCTCTTGTCCCCAGGGTCTGGAATTCCTGAGGACTGGCCTTAGCAGTGAAGACTGAAGCAAAGAAGGCATTCAGCAACTTTTGCTCTTGATGTATTTGAAGAAGCCCTTCTTGTTGTCCTTGACTTCCCTTGCCAGATTTAATTCCAAATGGGCCTCAGCCTTCCTTGTCGCATCCCTGCACACTCTGACAATGTTCCTATATTCCTCCCAGGTGGCCTGTCCCCTTTTCCACATTCTGTAGACTTCCTGCTTCTGTTGGAGATTTGTCAGGTGTTCCTTGCTCATCCAGGCAGGTCTCCTGCCCGCTTTGCTGGACTTCTTCCTCAGAGGGATGCACTGCTCTTGAGCCTGGAGGAAATGATACTTGATTATTAACCAGCTCTCCTGGACCCCCCTTTCCTTCTAGGGCCCTACCCCATGAGATTCCTCCAAGTAGGTCCCTGAAGAGGCCAAAGTTAGCTCTCCTGAAGTCCAGCGTTGCCATCCTACTCATTGCCCTGCTCCCTCCTCGGAGGATCCTGAACTCCACCATCTCATGGTCACTGCAGCCAAGGCTGCCCCCAACCTTCCCATCTCCAACTAGACCTTCTTTGTTCGTTAGTACAAGGTCTAGCATTGCACCTCTCCTCGTTGGCGTCTCCACCACCTGAGTCAAGAAATTATCCTCAGTGCTCTGCAGGAACCTCTTTGACTGTTTGTGCCTAGCTGTGCTCTCTTCGCAGCAGATGTCAAGGTGGTTAAAGTCCCCCATGAGAACCAGGAGTCCCAAAACCAGGAGTCAAAAGTCCCAGAAGCCCTATAGGCAGAGTTTGCTCATCCATTCCATGAGTTACTCAGTTTGCCTTATGTGGCACAGAGGTTATTGATTCTGAGGTTAGCACTTCGTGTTCAAAAATCACTGCTATTCCAAGTGCACATCTTAATTTTTATTGTTTGTGTTACCATAAAGTATAATAAAAGGATGGGAATCCATGGCAAAATCCTGCCCAGCTCCTCAGGCTGTAGACATATACTGCTAGAAGACTGTTGTAGTCTTCTGCTTTCTTGCAAGCCTCTCATTCCAGGTTTTAATGGCTCTAGTTTCGATAACCCTTTTCGATCATCCCATTAGCAGTAGCCTCAGAGTGAGGCATCCCAGGGATGTCTGCGCAGCTCCTAATGGGTGTGTGAGACTGCATATTGAATGCTTAGTTCTCTGAATCCAGAGGATGGACAACTAGAAAGCGCTATCCTGGCTGTGCACTAGTGTTTTGAGGAAAGGCCAAATCTAAGAACCGTAATCAGTACTGGACATATGAATCAACAGGGCTGCAAAGCAATGTGGGAAAACACACCCGGAAGTGATAAAATAGGTAAACGTACTCCATAGATACTCTAGCACAAGCAAGGAGTGTTTATCCTCACCCCTGTGACATGAACACTGATGCTGTAATTCAAAAGCTTCCTACACAAATATTATGCTGTTTAAGAATTACCATATGATGATGCACGGCTTTTCATCAGTTAGCAGCTGAGCTTTGTATAAAGTAAGCTCTGTCAGGGAGCATTGAACTGCAGTGTGACTAAGCTACAGGGCACAATGTTAAGGTACTTTCCCAATTCTCTATCTGGTCTGTTCCACAAAAAATGATGAGTCTCCCTGAGTAGACACCTTTCCCAACCTACTCTTCAAACTCAGCTCGCCCTGTTAAGGAAAAACTATACTTTTTGTGTTGGCTTCAACAGCACAGATAATAAGAGTCAAATGAAGACTGGCTCAGACCTTATCTCTAGTCTTATTTTTCCTTGAGTTTTGTTTCCTAGAACTCCTTAAATTAAATCCTTTATTTGTCAGATATCCCTTTCTAACTCTCATAATATTAAGGTAGGATAAAATCCTTCTGCTCTGGTGGGTCATAAACTCTCTTCCAGACATACTTCCAGCAGAATCGATATAGGCTAAAAAAAACTACCACTATGATGTATTGTAAAACCAACAATTTCAGTCAAAGAAATTTAACTGATGAGGCTAAGTGGAAATACCATGGGTACAACAGTTCCTCCCCTTAACTCCCTTTGCAACCATTTTGCTAAGAGCAGAGAGGACCTGCTAAACTATATCCACAAAGAAAGGTGCTGATATAAAAGACTCAGCCTCAGTATATCACTTTTTTTTTTAATAAGTAAAAACTTAAGACTATCTGCCTTTCCAAAATAGGGAGATAGAGAGGAAAATGCATTTTTCCGTAAAATATAATGTTAGAGTAGAGCTAGTTATGGCATTCCCTTCCTGTGCCTTCCCTCAACAGTGACTGTAAAGACATTTTTGTTATAATTGTGCTGATATGCTCACACATCAGTTTTTACATTTACAACGCAGCAAATGTATGTTGCATTAAAGGACCTCTGAATCACATTCTACCATGCCTTCATGCTGAATTTAATTATTTATTTCACAGATTAGATGTGATGAGCTATAAAATTGACTTAAAAGGCTTGAAATTCTCTTTTTATTTTTTGAATGCATATGTTATATATTATATATTTATGGTATATATTTTGTGTATATATTTAGGCATGATTTTTTATAACAATGTTTGTGGAACTAACTGGTAAAGATAATGAAACCCAAATCATTGCAAAATATGCAGAAAAAAAGAAGACAAGCAAATATTTTATAGTAACTGAAATGCACTGCAGAATTATTTTTCTGTAATAGGCCTGTATATTCAGAACACCTCTTTTTGGTAACTTGCAGCTGCTCCTTTCTTCCTCTTATATCATAGCACTCTTTACATGGTTGATTGTTTTTATTTTTAAAACTCCTCTACGTTCTTGGGCTACATTCAGGAGCAAAGGTTAGCGATAAGCAAACCCTAACTTTGCTACACTTCACAAGAACCATTTGGAAGAGAAGTTTTGCAGAGAGATTTTTCACTTCTTCCAAGAAGAGACCATCAAAAAGAGGGCAAACAGAGTACATGAACTTCTCTCTCATTTTTCCGCATGGAAATAATGGTGTCTTATAAAGATGAGGTATATCTATATTTTTCCTAATTGTTAGCTGTGACATAAAAACATAATCAAATGTTTAAAGATATCTTATTGCTCATTTTTCTTTATGTGGAATCTATGTGATGCTGCATATGGGGAGAGGAGAGCTGGGAACCTGTATTCCTGCTTTCCTTGCCTAGCTATTTTGGGAGCCTTAAAGAGAAGGCATGTATGCTCATCTCGTTGCAGACATCAGGCATAAACTGAATTTCTAAAAGTCTTACTGAACATAGATTTAAAGTTCTAGTCCCTTCCTTTCTCATTCCCCTAACCCCGCATCCTCCATATGTATATACACACAAATATGAATGGACCAAGAGTGCAGCATATTGTCCCTCACCTAGACACAGGACAGAATCAAAGGGTAATTTTGACTGCCTTGTCTGCCTCTTAAACTCTTGGCCTAAGTTCTAAACAAAAAGGCTTTTTAAACCGATACCGAGTTACAGAAAGTGTGAGATACATACACATACACCACATACTCTTTCAATTTATGTAAATTAGCTTTTAATACAAAGAGGAAAAATACCACATTTTCCAGTGCTTTGCCATGTGTGATGCGCAAGAGCACATGCGCATCACTGCTACTGTCTACTCCACTTCAGAAGCTTATGAGGTTACAGCTCTGTGATATTGAAGTTCTATCCATTTTGATGTCTGATTGTTTTAACAGGATATTTACTTGTAATTTAATACCTGATGTTATTCTCTCTCTTCTTCTTTTCTCTCAGAACAAATTATGACATCGACATCTAAAGGAATTTTCCGGCCATTTTTTATTATCTTCATTGTCCTTGGTTGTTTCATGGCATTTTTACTTGTTTATATCAAACCAACAAACAGCTGGATCTCTGGTCCTATAGAATCAGCCAGCTCAGTTTTGAAAATGAAGAGCTTCTTTTCTTCTAAAACTGATAATTTTAATGAAACAACTATTTTGATCTGGGTTTGGCCATTTGGTCAGACATTTGATCTAACATCCTGCCAAACGATGTTCAATATCCATGGGTGCCATCTGACTATTGACCGTTCACTATACAACAGATCCCACGCCGTTCTCATTCATCACAGGGACATCAGCTGGGATCTAACTAATTTACCTCAGCAAGCCAGGCCACCATTCCAGAAGTGGATTTGGATGAATTTGGAGTCTCCAACTCATACTCCACAAAAAAGTGGCATTGAACATCTCTTTAACCTGACCCTGACTTATCGGCGCGATTCAGATATTCAGGTGCCTTATGGCTTCATGATGGTTGGTACAAGTTCCTTTACATTTGAAGTGCCAAGTAAAGAAAACTTGGTGTGTTGGGTTGTAAGTAACTGGAACCCTGAGCATGCTCGAGTCAAGTATTACAATGAGCTTAGCAAATATATTGAAATCCATACCTATGGACAAGCCTTTGGAGACTATGTCAATGATAAAAACTTGATTCCAACTATCTCCACCTGTAAATTCTATCTTTCATTTGAAAATTCAATCCACAAAGATTACATTACTGAGAAACTTTACAATGCTCTTCTGGCTGGATCAGTACCAGTTGTACTGGGCCCTTCCAGAGAAAACTATGAGAATTACATTCCAGCAGACTCATTCATACATGTAGAAGATTTTCTCTCCCCCAGAGAGCTGGCAGAATATCTTCTGATGCTTGACAAAAACAACAAGATGTACCTTAGCTATTTCAACTGGAAGAAGGATTTCTCGGTGCATCTTCCTAGGTTCTGGGAATCACACGCATGTCTTGCTTGTGATCATGTGAAAAGACACCAAGAATATAAATCCATTGGAAACTTAGAAAAATGGTTCTGGAATTAATCTCTTTTTTTTTTTTTTTTTTTTGAAGTATCTGAAAGAATCCTTAGTCCAAATGGAGAGGAAAGCAGAAGAGAAGAAGGAAGGAAAAGAGAACCTTAGGTCATAGTTTATCAGCTCTCCTCTCTTGGCTATCTTATTTATATTTTATAAGAAATTTTAAAAGATCAGCAGCAGCAGTCATCAATACTCAGTTTTAAATTATAATGTACGTACTAGTTATGTGCACTGAAGAATATTTTATTGTTTACTATAATTTTTAAATGAGGGTTTTTCACATTTTCTGTGGAATATGTCCCAGTCTTACACATAAAGTAGTCATTTTTAACACTGTTCTTTTCACATTAGATTATCTGTTTAACCTGTTTGGAAAATGAGGACACAACTCTTAAAGTACTATAGAGAATTTTAAGAACATAATTTGCTGTTCTAGTCTGAAATGTCTGTAATATTTCAAAAGACAGTAAAGTTTTTTTATGGTCCATCTTACAACTTAGGAACACAGTAAAGTTCAATACCTGCCATTATTCCAGTGTGCACCTCTTTTTAAGGGTAATGAATTTAGAAATATAGTTTTAAAAAGCTATCACAATAGTAGACAGTCTTTGTTTCTAAAAAGGAAAATGAGTTTCCTAATGAATAGACCCATTAAGTTACTTCAGGAATATATCTGTTCTTACTCTCCTAAGAATAAAGATGTCAGATATAGAGAAAATGGATAATCTTAGTGACCGAAGCCCTGATTCATTCAGCTTTTGAGTACCTTTAAATTCAGCATGTGCTTAAGTCCCATTATGTCTCATGCATTGTTTACCCGAGCCAGGGTTGTAACTGGTGTTAAACTGATAAATAAGTAAACAAATTTGAATATAGGCATTTGATTGCATCAGCTTCATATATAGTATTCAGCTAGTAATAACAAGTTTTTGAAAATAGACTGAGAAGCTTTACCAATTTTTCTCATATAATGTTTTGAATAATTATGAGTTATTCCTCAAGTCTGTAAAGGTTTGTTCAACTTTAATTGTAGCTGGGCAACTTACTGTCACAGCTGATTAATGTGGAAAAAAACACTGAAAGAAAAATGCTGAAATTCAGTCTACATCAAGTATCAGGCCAACATACTCAATCAGTTCAGCTATCGAATTTTATTTTTGGAAAATAGGCTATGTGGCAGGTATAAACAAATGTACTCGGCAGCAGTAGATGCTATCAAAATTTAAGTATATAAATATGTTCATGAGTATTATATTTGCTATGATAACAAATACTAAAATGTGTTTTTGTCTTGTTTGTTTAAAATATGTTTTTAACACATGTATCACTTGATTTTGTTACTCTTTCAGCAAGATGTAAACACCTGACTGCTATATAGTCATAGGTATAAGACTGAGTTAATGCTATAGATGTATGGATATATTTTTGTTCCAAGTGAAAGCCACTCTGTTTTTTTTTTTACATCAAAATATTACAGATCACAGCTCCTACTGAGTTGTAGTCATCTCTGAGTCTTGTGATTATTTTTCGGAGATGTTCTAAATTATATTAATTTTTTTTCTGAATATATTACCTTTTTCTTTAAAGAAAGAATTATAAAAGAAACTGAAGTAAAAGAAATGTAAAAAGATACATACTCATTGCTAAGCGTCTTGCACGAAGTCAGCACATACTCCTGATCGTTAAAAGTTGAACATTTGGTCCAAATAATTTAGAGTCTTTAGACTTTTCCCTAAGTAAAGGAAATAACACACAAAGATCTCAAAGTATGAAGATATAAGATAATATCGTCTTTTCTAATTTATTGTGAACAAATACATAACCTGCTACTAACCTAAGGCCTGGAAAATGAAGCCACATATAGAAAAGGACAAAAATGTAAAAGTTTGATTGGAAAAAAAATAACTGATATATAAGACCTTGATCTAACAAAGTAACTGATCAAGTACTTAAGATTAAACTTGCAGACAACTGTTTTGAAGTGAGGGATAAGAGATGAACAACGATAAACATTTAGCAAAAGAAGGTAATTTTTCTGATAGCTCTTTTACCCTAGACTGGAACACAAACACTGAAGCCTGTAAGAGTAACAGTAATATTTCTGAAGTCGGAAACTGCACTGGAATGGTTATAGCATTATACCTGTACTTTCCTTATGGCTTCAAAAGCTGTTTTCTGATGCAGATATTTATTTCTGCTATATTTATTGCACTCTTAAGAAGCTAATTTATAAGATACTGTGAACCTCCTAAATTCACCAGCATTTCCATATGAAACAAGAAGAAAGAGTTTACCTTGCACATTAATGCAATATAATGAAACCCAGTCTTCTAAAAGTAAAGTACAGGCATGGAAGTAATACAGTATTTCTGTCATTTTGAAGGCAAATATCTAAAGCCTACAGAACAGAAACTAAGAGAATTTCACAATACTTTTTGGTTTTCAGGAGGGCTATGAAATTCTCAGTCACTTAATATGTCATTGCTTTGGCTGGATAACCTGATTCCTTTGATGCTGGAATTTGGAAGTTCTTTGCACTAATCTCAGTGGAAGTATATTCACCCTTTGGTGAATGTACACAATCCCTTATTTCATTCCTCATTTCAGGTAGTTGAAGCTGTGTTGTGCCAAGGTCTTAAGTCAAATCAGACTGGTCTCTTGTCTTCAAGAGTCAGCTCATGAATTCTCCTATTAGTAAGTATGTACAGTAATGAAATGAGAAGATAGATGATTTATCACTACAAGTATCAATTGGTGTCTATGCAGGGAAGTGTTTAAATATACACTGAATTTTAAGCCGGTAGGTAATGTCATTAATTCTGTGAGCACTGGATCAGGTCAGCACGGCTAATCTCTTGCTGAACCATTAAGATATTTGAAAGTCTTTCGCTACAACTGGGAACAGAGTTGATCTCCTCACAGAACCTTCACAAAAGGCTTGTATGTTCCTTTGCATTCAGGATGCATTGCTCAAATTGTCTGAAAGATTAATGAAATGGGAGAGAAATCTAATCCACATTGGAACGACTATGAATTATGAACATAGCCTAAGCAAATGACATCAGAAGTGTCAGCAAGGTATTAGGATGAAGTGCATGGGGTGGAACATAAATGATCCAGCCATTTTATGAAGTTTTCAGAGGGAGCTAGAGGTTTTGTCAAGCCTTAAGCAGCGCGGAATGTAAAGAACTTTTTGCTGACAAAATTTAAGCATCTTCAGAAATGTCCAAACTGGATGGTACCTGACACGAAGCAATGGATGTAAAATAGCTGGACTTCATGCATATGTAAAGGCAGTATAACTAAACCTAGACACTTAACTCCCAGAAGATTGATTCCAGTCTGTATGTGACATTAAGCATTGTATTCCTTCAGTGAACCCTTCTACACAAACAATTAGCATAAAGAGACTTGAATAGTAAATCACTTGAAAGGAGAATGGGCAAAACCAATAAATCATGGAAGGAAAAATAACTTGGAGTTGGTTAAAATAGAGAACACGGTATTGTTTGTGCCTTGGTAACGCTGGCAAAAGAAAACGGTTGTACATGACAAAAGAAATGGAAGATGAGAAATCACATTGATTCCCACTGTTTTCTCAACAGTTTTGTTTCAGACACTCAGCCTATTTTATGTGCCAGCCTGCAATAATCTGGGCACACATTCACTAGTTACAAGTTAGTTCTGCAGTCATTGCAATATGGCTTAACAACATCTTCTGCAACGCTATATTTTTCAAGACAGAGTAATCATTATCAGTTCCTAGCGATGCCTTCTTCTGGACAGCTTTAGGCTCTCTGTCCTGCACTGAGCTATCAACATTCCTGTCTTTATCGGTGCAGAAAATAAGATCCAAAACAGATAAAGTACTAACTGCAGACATATTACCAGCCCACTGAATGTGAATGGATACCAGATAAACCAACAGCAGATCCTTCCAAAGCAGACTTTTCCTTTCATTTCACAGACACTCAGTGACCACAGCAGCTCTTGCTCCATATGAGTTCTCCATTCCTTAAAGACTCCTGTTTGCCAGCTTCTTTGAATGCCTTTTCCCATCTGAGATGGCTGTAATCACAATGAACAAGCAGCTTGAGTGAGGCTCACACAATGTACAAGACACGGCCAGCAACATATTTGTCTTTTAAGAAACAGGGCACATAAATGAATGTTGCACTGAGAGAGCAGGAATCTGGGGATTTTTAGAGTTCATGCAGACTGAACAAGATGTTTGAAATTGGCATTACTGAGCACAAATAACTAGTTACTGTCTCTAGCTATTTATCTTTGCTCCTCAAAATGGGCTCTCAGGAAAAAAATGGTGCCACGTAATTCTCCCCACCTCCAATCAGCCCAGCCTCAGTTAAATAACCGAAAACTGCTGATGATTACTTATGAATGACATTCATGTTGGCCTTGTATTATCTCTCGTATTAGATAAAAAAATAACATCTGGGGGAGAGAAGTGAACTCTGTCAGTAAGCTGATCATATTTCATATTTGATACAAAGAATCCTTATCTCTTTTGTTTTTTTTTTTTTTTTTGAGGTAAATCATTCTGTCCCATTCATTCGGGAAAGACTTTAAGCACATGCTTATAGCCATGAGACACAAGCACATGCTTAAATTTAAGAGCATCTTAAATGCTTTAATGTATTGGGGCTTCAAACAGTATAATTACTGTAGTTGGGAATGGAGTTCATGTGACCTCTTTTGCATCCCACTGCCTAAGGGGAGCACCCTATGAGTAGACTGTCTGCTCCAAACTAAAAACTATTCGGACAAATTCTGGTTTAGTGTCTATCCAGCAGACCTTGGGCCTACTCTTCTGCTTCAGCAAACAATATGTGCCACCATCACCTCACAGTACGGTACTCCACTTTACAGCCCCGCTATGTTAGGCGTGGTATGTGCAATTGGATGTGGTATAAGGAGGAGCCAAGGCCTGCTGAGATAGTATTTAAAAGGACTTTGCTAGGAAAAAAACATAAAACCTGGTCACGTCTATGTATGTTCAGCCTGGACAAAGTGTACCCTGGGGAAGATGAGTCTTGACCTTGCCAGAATTTCCTCTTGGAGGGAAATACTTGGTTCATTCCAGATGGGACTCTGCGGTTGAACAACCACGTACGCAAAGTGGTAACAGGAGGTCCAGGGTCTCGGAGAGACTGGGCACATTAGTCTGTCTGTGCAGACTGACTCTGGAAGCGGTTAGGTATCTTTAGGAAGGCTTCTGACCTATTTAAATCTACCAAGTGCTTCCTTGGTCAAAAATAGTATGCTATTGAGAAAAGAATCAAGGTGAAGTGTTTGTTTATCTACAGGTGGGGGGCTTTGTAATTAATATTGGTTCACAGTTCTAGCTGTTTTTTTTAATGTAAGTGATTTTGAAATGTTAGCTAGAATCACAGAATCACAGAATCGTTTAGGTTGGAAGGGACCTCTGGAGATCATCTAGTCCAACCTCCCTGTTCAAGCAGGGTCACCTAGAGCATATTGCCCAGGATCACATACAGGCGGCTTTTGAATATCTCCAGCGAAGGAGACTCCACCACCTCTCTGGGCAACCTGTTCCAATGCTCTGTCACCCTCACAGTGAAGAAGTTTTTCCTCAGGTTCAGATGGAACTTCCTGTGGTTCAGTTTCTGCCCAGAAACTAAGATAATTCACATGATTCATACAAAATAGCTATTTCAGCCTAATCTTTTACTCCTCACTTAGGCAAATCTCCCATTGGAGTCAGCAGGTGACTTGGGAGATCCTCAGGTTAGGAATACAGGATTGGGCCTAGAGCAGAATGGCTTCGGCAAGAAACAGCCTTCTTATTTGTGGATGTTTCCCTTCTAAAATGTGAGTAAATAGTTCTAGTGGTCTTGCCAGTTCTACCTTTAGAAAATCTGTACAAAATTCATATTGGTTGGATATGTTCATAAAAGCTACAGAAATGCCAATAAATGGATTAAATAAAGCATTCAGTAATAATTTTAATTCATGGCACAAATGCCACAGAGTGATACAGATGATGAAACTACAAATTCATGAGGAATAATTAGACCTAGGGATATCACACTGCAGTTTCTGTACTGGAAAAAGTGATTTAATTACTCTATTGGAAAAGTAATTAATTGGGAATCTTCTCTTTTATGTTGCCATATTCTCTATGCAATTAACTGAGACCAAGAGTCTCTGTGCAGTGGATAGTTCAGATATTTGGTCACACGGCACAGAGCCCTTCCACCTCTAGGTTTATAGCCTGAATTATGAGTAGATTGGTGTAGACAGCTGTTTGGCAGCCTCTAGTAGACGATGATGAGATCTCACTCCAGTTCCTCATGGACTGATAGCCACACCACAGAAACTTTCATACAATTAGCTCTGTCAGTAGTTTCAGCCAAGGAGGCAAAGAGTTGAACGGAGACTCATCTGACACCTTGCCTTAGAGTGTTTCTGGGCACATTTACTACAGGATGATTTAAGAAGCTCATAGTCGTCCTGCCTGTACTGTGCCTGTTTACGACGAGGGCTTTAGTGTCCTGAGTAAAATAACAGAGTATTGGCATTTTTTAAAGCATGGTGCCAGGTTGTATGAATTAAGTATTCATAGCTGGGAAAATTCTTCATTAAATTTCCTAAGTAAATAATTATTAAGGAAATCATTTAATTGTTGCAAATTCGCAGCAAAAGCAATTGTTTGCTATTCTTTATATGGATTAACCCAGTGGAAAATATATTTTGATGAGACCTTATACCCTCCTGACTTGATAGAGCTAGTTTGAATCCATATTTATGCATGTATAATAGCAAATTTTGAAAGATATACGGTAAACCAGCACTTACATATATGAAGTTGGGATAAAGTTCTTTCCACAGAACCTTGAAGCTATAACCAGCCACTTTAGCAGTAAAAATGTTCGCATCAATCCTTTTCCTTATGACATGGTATGAAAAGTCAAGTCTCATGTTTGTTGTCTGGCAAATAAATTAACCCTAAAATCTACAATTTCCCTTGCTGTTTTGTTTGTAACACATATGTTCTAAGAGATGAGATTAAAAAGTATGGAAAGTTAACTCCTGTGGTGCAATTTAATGTTTTAAAGATGCGGTGGATATACTGAAGAGAACAAAGTGAGCGTTTTTCCATCTGTACAAAATCCTAATGTGCCAAACTGTTTCTACTGAATGAGCAAAACAGTTAAACATAATGACTTTTTATTAGGATTTGAAAAAATCTTCTATTAACGCACTGTAATTTTGCACTATTTTGTAAGAAAAGAAAAAAAGGAAAAAGAAAAAAGGAACCGAAAAAGAAACACAAAAATTTTAAAATCTAAAAACAGATGCCAAATGTATACTTTGTAAAATAATATTTTTCTTATATAAGGTGTCATCACATTGTGAATTTAACTGTGTTATTGTAAACTGTGAAAATGTGATGTACATTCGTGACACAGCCTAGCAAGGGCCATTTCTAACACACAGATGAGTCACCTGGACTTGTTTATATGAAACACATTCATAAATCTGAGATCACTTTTATACTTATTTTTTGTAGACTATTTTTCCACATTTACAACACAACTGTTATTTTATATCAAACATTGATTTTGCTTTAAAATATTATTAGAGTAGTTAGGTGGATGTCTTAAATGTGCCAGAGATTCAAAACCGTAACAAAGGTAATTCAGAAACTATTCTTTGCCAAACTGTAATGCTGCTAAAATCCAAAATGTTTTGTTGAATAAGCAGGCATACTGTCAATAAATGATGATAAAGTTTCTGTTCCATGGTAATGTGACAATATTACATTTGCTAGGATAAATGCCTGATAGTTATGAGCTACATTTCCCTTCTGTCTTTCTGTATGTTGGGGAAACAATACTGAGTGCCATAGCTGAATGTCATAGATATTTAGCCACTCATATTACGTGCCACAGACTTGACCTCCAAAATGTATTGATGAGAATTACGAGAAATACCTGCTGCTTGTGTAGATTCAAACCCACTTTCTCTGTTGAATCACAATAACATGGGTGATTGACACACAGGACTGGTATGATCTCAGTAAAGACAGTAAGTTCTAAATGTGGAAATATGGGCCCACATGTATTGACCTAGAGCAAGATCAGAACCACAGTCCCTCTCTTGTTTATTCGAGCTTACACATATAGCATTGAATGGGATCCGATATGAACCCTTGCTTCATGTTCTCAGATAATGATATTTCTTGTGCTGACTTTTATGTGTTTTATATATATCATATATAATGCATAAATATATACATAAGAAGTAGTAACTATGGAAAACTGGATTTTAATAAAAGTAATGAAAATCTGCAGGCACATTTTAAGATGCCATGTTAGTAGGAGATCCTGTAAAAAGCTGTATTTTTTATTTATTAGTGATTGTATATTTTGCCCCATGATGTAGACATTTTATAACAGGGATTCTACCAGACTTTGTGTGTTCCCTTTGAACAACATCATCACCCTGAAATGCATCTGAAAAATGTAGACGCTTAGCTACTGATGTTTGTCAGTATTTTTTTAATTTGATGTTGTTGTTAAAATTTCTTCTGATTACCTACAACTATGTTCACAGTTTTGAACACAATTTGACTGCAGTTAGAAGATACCTACTGTATGAAACCACAGGTAACTGTAACCATTTCAAGGACTTTCATCATTTATGTGAAATTAATCTTTCAGAACTCTGATTCCGACACAGTTAACAAGCAGCTTACTGACTCTTATTTATTGGGCACTGGAATTCTCCCAAAAGGATAAACACTGAATTATGTAAATAATAGTGCTCTATATATGCCTAACAAATTATTGTAATAGGTATATTTAAAATAAAAGGAAACATTCTAAGTGCACTGTGGTCTTAGATCATTATTTTGTAGGTCTGTTTTCATTCTTCTTCCCCTTGTGCAATTTCTCTTCACGAGTCTGTTCTGAAGACTGTTGCCAGTAGCACCAATGACTTTTGGCTGCGATCTCACAAACAGAATTCTAGTTCTTTTCAAGCTGTTACGGATGAAACCCTTGTAAGCTTCCAGGGTCAGACTGCATTCACATGGACTCTACATGAATTTGCAAAGTACAACAAGCAACATAGCTGAATTACTATGGTGCTACAATTTGGATTACTTTGCCTTGCAATATAATTTTGCAGCACCCTTTGAGCAATCATATCATTTTTTTGAAAATATAAGGCACTTGTTACTGGAAAATAGGCTTCATTAAGGAGGTATCAATTTGATGCCCAAAATCATAACTTACTTTTCAGAAATAGGGTCTATATAATCTTATAAAACATCTCAGAGGATGATCAGTAGAGTAGTAATTTAAATGCTCATACTTAATTGCTTCATCTACTGTTCAAATAACCTACATTTACATAGCTTAAAGAAGTGGTATCTCTAAAATAGCAAATGTTGTAACATAATGATGTCAGTTTAATTTTCAAAGCAATAAATAGGAATTTGAAATGGCTGCCACTGAAATACCTGTAATAAATACTGCAGTATTGCCAGTAAAACAGAACATTTGATCCCAGGGATTTCAGTGAATCCAAGGCAAAATATTACATCTGTGAAGCTTGACTAATGGGTTGGGGTCTTCCAAATCCTTCTCCTTCCGTTTAGACAGACAAATTTCCATTGCTCCTGAACTAACACAGCTTTGCTCTTTTGGATAATTTGTTTTTTAAAGTTTGTCTAATTTATGTCATTTGCTCAAACCAAACTTATCATCCTCTTGAACTCATCCATGACAAGTGCAGAGATAGATAGATAGACTCATTTTTAAGAGTATATATGAAAGAAGTCCCTGACACATTTCATTCTTGCATTCAAATGCCACATCAAAAAGTAAATCTTGGATAGAACATACAACTTTCTGTCTTTAAAGAGAGCTTTTTTTGAAATGATCCATTCCTCTCTCACAGCTCTAAAGAGTCCCCAAATATGCCATCTGCTTGAACACAGAGTCTTGTGTGTTTAGAAAGTTAGGCCTCCATACCTAAATGTCAGAAGCAGCCGACTTCATGAGGACTGCATAGAAGGTGTGCAGGTTCCTAGCACTGCTAGCAAGAGGGGCTATTACAGAGGCTGAAGGAACATCTGTAGGGTGAAAAGGTTGCTGTGGGCATGACTTCTCAGGCAGGGAAACATACAGCAACAAACTCTATATTAGCCTTACACAGGCTGGTACTTAAAGAGAAAACAGTTCATTGAACTGAAAGTGGAGCCAGTGTGGGAGTCTGAGAGCAGGCTAGGACCTCTCAGCAAGGCTAATAGGGGAGGCAGAGAGACAAGCCGTTCCACCACTTCTGGGTCCATTAGCTAGCTACAGCCTGTCTACACCACACTACAAAATAACCCGTTTCAGTTCTCACACTCACCGAAACAACAGCTTCCTTTTTAGTGCAATATTCTCTCAAATATTTTTAATTCCAATAAAATCTTAGGACTGAATAACAAGCTTTTAAGAGAAAGACCTAGCTGTAGGTTAAGATAACTCAGAGCAGGTGTCTATATGCATGTGGGTAGAGGTGCAATAAATATCTAAGCTCCCACTATAGTTAAAAAATTCGCAAATTTAAAAAGGCAATGGAGGCTAAGGGAAACTCAGCTCACCTACTCTGTGTGTCTTCATCTTTAATTCTGCTTGAAATCATATTGAAAAAGAACATATTAGGTAATAGTTCACTGAGTGCTATTATAATTTATTTTGATGTACAATGAATCAGGAAGCAGAAATAAAACAAAGTTGCTTGTGTTTAAACGTTAAAAATTAGAGAGTTCCATTTTTCAGTCAAAATTAGCTGTATGTGATGTTTTAATTGATACTTTTATAAAAGATCAAAATCATTTTCAAAATGTATTACCTTCAATCAAAAATCAGTCTTTTTCCATTTAAAATAACATTAATATTTTAGTAATGCCATACAATAATATCACCATTAATTTGGAAAATTCCATACCAAATTCAACTCTTCTCTTGAAATGTTTCTTTTCTTCCAAATGAGGCTATTTTTCAATGAAAAGATTCTTGAACTCAGAAAATGTCATCAGCTGTATTTTCATTCTTCACTTGGCCTCTGTGATCTGAATTCTGACATGTGTGAAGAACACACAGTCAGTGGGATGTGGTTAATCAAAATGGAAGAGTGGTTGTAAAAGGTTTCAAAATAATTTCTGTACAGTCACAGACTCCCTGCTCTACCACAATTGTTATTCCTGCAACAGGAGCAATCATCTAATAGCTGATTGCCATCTTTCTGACACATTCTCTCAGGTTATGAAGTTCACTTTGTTTTTTAAGCTACCCAGTCTTCTTATTCAGCACAATTGCAGATTCTGGCATGTACTGACACTGTCTCCACCTTATGTCAGCTTGGTTTCCACAGCCATATCATGCCTTCTCCTTCTATACTGGATCTATATGTTTATGTTATTCGTCAGCATATTGACATAAGCGAAAAAAATTAATATCTATCTCCAGCTAGAACAATTCAAGCCTCTGTAACCTTGAACTAGTGAGCCCTACCTCTTACACCACTGCCCCTTCATTGTCACTCAATTAGATTTAATTCACCAGTAAGTACACTGAATGAAATGTAACAAGGCACATGGGCAGTCAAGTGTTTTTTAATTAGTTCTGCTTGTCAACCAAATATATTTTAATGTAATCAACTGGACATGTCAATTACATCCAAAGTGGCTGTTTTACCCTTGAAACCTTTTGTTCTAATGTAGCTCCAAGCTTTCAGGCAGTTATAGACCCAGTCTTGAACTCAAAGACAGAAATACTGAGAGTGCAGATCAGTATCATAGGATAACCATACAGTCAGTTGTTATCTAAGACTGCCTGGTTAATGGGAAAAAAAACCCAGATACTACTGGACATACCACGTAATTTATTTTAGTGACCTCTACCTGCACAGACCCAGCTTGTGTCCAGCAGGGTTTATCAGCCCTATCTCAGCATGTCCCTTTGGTCTGTCCCTTGCATTCGGGCTTCTAGTCACCACAGAGCACCTTACGGACCCACAGAGCTCTGCACCCTGGACAAGCTGCCCGACAATAATGAAGTGTTGCTGCATTTTAAGCATTCCTGAGAGCTGGAGAGCAGCTCTCCACCTGGTGAGCAGAATTGAGCCAGTAGGCCACCCATTGGCCATATCAGATCTAAAAAGATCTGATGAAAGAGTATGTTCAAAAGGGCAGCTTCCTTTGTCTGAATATCTTGCATGCTGGATGTCTAAAAAATTCTTTTATCTTCCATTTATTTGATATTAAAAAGCATCCTCTTTCCCACTAGATTTGAAAGCAACGTCACTCAATATTATTTCTCAAAACCTCTTGTGAAAAGTACAAAACCAAAATCTTAATCTTTGGAGAGATTTTTTATGTTGCTAATGCATTACAATTCGGTTGGTTTTCAAGATGAATGCTTTTTGTAGCTAAACATATTGTACAGCAAAACATAGCCCGTTTACCTTTTCTGTAAGGCTCAAATATGTATTCACAAGTGGGAACATGGCTCAGGAGATCAATCTTATTAGAAGAAATATGCAGGAATGTACACCATAATAATGATAATTCTCGGCAATTTCAGATCCATTCAACGAAGGAGATCAAAGTGAAATAGACGTGACCCTTCCACAGTTATATAGATGCTTTTCCTAATTATGCAAATTATAGGTTTAAATGGCTATCAGACTCCTTCTATACTTAAACAAAACATCTGCATGAGTGTTTGCACTTTAGGGCCTTCACTTTCCAGACAAGTCGGTGCCTTGTGTAAACACTTTTACCTTCATTTTCCACATTAAAGACCTGAGGCAGAGTTTTTGAAGGACATACTGTGCTTTATCTAGATAGATTGCCTGCACAGCACAGTGCAGTCATGAACCAAAAAGGTTGTTTTAACTCTGAATGAACCAACTTAGCTATTGCACAGTATAGCAGCATAACAGTATAACTCCCTACCAACACCACTCCCAATACCTGAGCTAGCTCGCTCAGAGCCACTGAACTTCTGCAACGGATCTACTAACCCTATCCATTCAAGAAATCTTTAGAATGCTCCCTTAAAGTCAGTGGTTTTCCTCCTAATGTCAGAAAATATGCCTTGGGATGTTCCCTAAATTTCTTAATGCTTTAATGAAATATGTGACTGAGTTATATGGTAGCACCTCCATGTGGTGAACATTAATGCATATCTTTGCAAAGCAGCTGACTTTACAAATGACGACATCATAGTAAAGAACTTGTTTCAGAGATTCTTCTCTCAAACTTTCAACATAATCTTTTCTAGGCAACTACAACTCATCTTCCATGAAACATATAGACCTTTTGGAAAACATTTAAAGCGCATGTCCCAACTACAGAGGTGGTTTGCTTCTCTATAACCACCAGTTTCCTACTCTGTAGCTTTCTGTCTTTTTTCTGCGGCTGCTCTCAGCTTGATATCTATGATTTAAGACTAGACTGAAAGGGACAATTTGGGTCAGAATGCCCAGAACTGGCCATTCGCCATTCTCAGTAGCCCTGAGCTTACACTTTTCATATTTTAACTTAAAATTACTTACGAAGGTGTTTTGCATCTCTGGAACTGCAGCGCATCAGTAGTTAGAATACTCCTTCTCACTGACAGCCCATATCCTCTTGTGATAGCCCTGCTCTGCAGCTTAAAAGAGAAGAAACGGTTTCTCCTCTCCCTTAAATTTACCTTCATGATGCATTTCAATAGTTTTGTATCCCTTCTACATTTTTATTTCGCTCTTCCATTTGCTTTTCACATCATAGGTTTGCCATGTGCTGATATTCCTTGCGGTCAAGAGGAATTTATCCTTCCTGAATCTGAGTTACCAGTCTTAATACAGTGTTTGAAATGCTTGGTAGTAACAGCTTCAATAATAATTGTCTAAAATGACTCATCCCTTTTCTGCCTGCCTCCCAGTCCCCTCCCTTTTGGGGAGGGGATGTCTTTACTGGTGAAGTCTGTGGCCTTACAGTGATTTCTTATTGTTCTCCGAATAGCTGATTGCTTCAGCTTGAGGGCAACTCCTGATTCTTCTCCTTTAGCTGCTTCTCAGTCCATTATTCCCACTACTAGAGAATTCCCTTCATTCACTTATCAGCTCAGCACGCTAATGTTATCTAAAAGCCTTACATAACTTTTGTTTTCCTGATTTAATATATTGGTATAATATAATTGAAATTGCTTGTGAAGTCTAGAAACATTAATTTCAAGGCATTATTGATTGCATTGTTCTAATGCTTTCAGTAATATCTCCATTGTACGAAACTACACCATCCAAGACAGAAGAATCCATGCTTAATAGGATTTGTTATCTCCTCTGAAGGTAATTGCTTCTATGGGTTTTGCTTCACAATGCATCCTCGTTTAAAAAGTTTCCCAAAACATCCCTCTCCACTACCACTTTTTACCTAGACAACTTGCTGCTCCTTCTCACTGTAGTTACTGAACATAACAACACCTTTCCACAGCAGTATTTCAGTGAAGTCCACCACTAGCCCCATCCTATTAATAAACATTTAATTTCTTTAAGTTCCTCTAGCAGAGGAAGGAATGAAGTCTAATTTTATGAATTCGGGTCTTGTAGTTGGAGTCTCTAGCATATAATTAGGCATGATATCTGATTAAAGCTTTTCTTATAATCAGGACATTCATAATAGCTCTCTCCTGTGGATTCTTTGATGTGTCTGGAGGGTTGCACTCACAGGTCAGGTTCTCTTTCAGAAAGGAGACTCTATGGGTCTACGTGGACTACCTAGTTGCCTGTTTTGATGAAAGTTCTTTGAACATAACAGCATCTTTGTGTCTACTAACACTATGTGAAATATGGTTGAAACTGGCTCATATGCTGAAAAGTTATGAAGTGGAAAAGAAAGAGCCAGACAGGGAAACACAGGTAAAGAAAGAGACAGACAGAGGAGAAAGAGTAATCTCTTTAGCCTTCTATCCCATGGAAACATCCCATTCTGATACACAGCTCCTCCCAACATACAATAGTAAAAATATCTACCATTTGCACACCCTTAGAGAAACACAAGTTCAATCTTTCACCTTTCATGAAGAAACATGAAAGACAAAGCCAGCCGCTTTATTTGAAATGATGAAATTACTTGCTTCATTTTAACCCATTTTCAATCCTTTTCCTTCTTCCTCAGATTGTGTTAGTTTTGTAAGAAACACATTTTCTGCCATGCGGGTTCTCCAACCTGCACATGCTATTCCCCAAGTGTCTGCATAACACTTTTTAAACAAGAGAACGAGAGCTAGGAGTTTTTGCTAAAGAACAACCATTACCCAACTGTTCATTCAAATACAAGTTGTGCAGAAATAAGCACGCACTCAAACAGCCATTGAAAATCAATTTTAGGCAGCCTACTACACTGTATGCTTGAGCATCTGCTTTTGTCTGCTCTTGGGATATATTGATCCTCAGTCCAACTCAGTTTGACCTATCTTTTGTCCTTATACAAAAGGGTCACAGTGAACTTTCCACAACAGCATCTGATGTCTCACTCACAGAAGCCACAGCATTTCATTCCTGAAGACTTTCAGCAGCACCAAGTTTGCATGTGCAGGTCAACTCTAAAATCCTTTTCTTAGGTAGTTAACGGTCTGTGTGCACTCTTCAGGCAATTTCAGTGACAGCAAGTCTTTTGTTCAGCCTTGGATATGGCAGTAGGTGGCAGATTGTCTACCAGCGTTGTTTCTCTCAAAGCAAGTCTGTTGTAAGAGTTAACTGACTTATCAGCTTATCTGACTGTACCTGCATTAACTCACAGAATCAGAAGTGCTAAACAACATGCAGGGACACACAGGCAAGCTACACACTTCAGAAGCAGTGGCATATGAATAAAGCTATCTTGCCACTACTAAGTCTAGGTGACATAACATTGTGTGTGGAATCGCAAGCAGAGATCTTGGGATCATATTTCTTCATAAAATACAGCTAAGTTTGTGTTACATAAGTACAGAGCCAGAATTAGACCTTGGGAGCCACAGATAAGTGGAAGATACAGGTCCCTCAGTCGTATTCCATGAATGCAAGAAGATTTCTTCTTCTTCTTCTTTGGGTGCTTGCACTCCCATGGACTTTGGCCCTACACAACTACCTTCCTTACCTGCCCTTAACATGACTGGGAAATCACAAAATATTAGGGGTTGCAAACGACCTCTTGAGATCATCTGGTCCAACTCCTCTGCTCAAGCAAGGTCAGCTACAGCAGGCTGCCCAGGGCCATGTCCAGACAGATTTTGAATATCTCCAAGGATGGAGACTCCACAATCTCTCTGGGAAACCTGCTCCAACATTCCACCACCCTCACAGCAAAGAAGCCTTTTCTTATGTTCAGGCGGAATTTCTTGTGTTTCAGTTTGTGCCCGTTGCCTCTTGTCCTGTCACTGGGCACCGCTGAGAAAAGTCTATCCTGTCTTCCTTATATGCTCCCCCTCTATCAGATATTTGTAAACATTGATAAGATTCGCCCTGAGCCTTCTCTTCTCCTGGCTAAAAAAGTCCAAGCTCTCTCAGCCTCTTCTTATATGAGAGATGCTCTAGTCCCTTAATCATCCTAATAGCCCTTGGCTGGACTCACTCCAGTGTGTCCCTCTCTCTCTTGTACTGGGGCATCCAGAACTGGATCCAGCACTCCATATGTGCTCTCACCAGAGCTAAGTAGAGGGGAAGGATTACCTCCACCTGTCTACTGAAAATGCTTTGTCTAATGCAGCCCTTCTTAGCCCCAAGGGCATGTTGCTGGCTCATGGTCAACTTGTTGTTCACCAGGACCCCCAGATCCTTCTCTACAAAGCTGCTCTCCAGCTGTACTGCTGCCCATACTGATGCATGAGGTTATTACCACATGCATGACTTTGCACTTTCCTTTGTTGAACTTCATGAGGTCCCTCTCTGCCCATTTTTCCAGACTGTCCCAGTCTCCCTGAATAACAGCACAACTACATGGTTTATCAGCCACTCCTCCCAGCTTTGCATCATCTGCAGACTTGTGGATGTGTTCAGTTGCATCATGCAGGTCATTAATGAAGCTAAAGGTAAGTACAGACTTAAGCACTTAATATTATGTACTTATTTAAGCGCTCTTATTTAAACTCTATGTCTGTCTCTTGAATTAAAACACTCACATCCTACCACCTACAAAAAGGCATTGTCATGATACCCTGAAAGAGCCATAAACTCATCTAGGAAATATCTGTTACAGTTCAGTGCATGATCAAATTGACAGCATTCTGACAATTCACATTCTCATATTTAGTGTGAATTTACCCTTTTTTTAGTGGCGGTTTCTTCTTAATGAAAAAAAAATTCTACAAACTGTATTAGATAAAGTGAAGATGCAATTTATGTCTAAATTTGGTCCTGTTGAATCATCTTCCTTTCCTTGATTACTATCAAAGTCCTTCTCCAGAGTTCAAAAACGTAAGAGTGAATTCAGTCTTGCAGATGTTTGGAGAATGCGTAGCTCTTGATTAAAGACTTCATTCATTATACCCCAATGGATTATGACTTCCTCATCAAAACTCCGTGCAACAAATCTGCAGCACAACACAGCTTCCACATAAATAGGTTGAGAGTTAATTAGGGTTTGTTAAAAGAACAATAACTGTTAAAAAATGTAGTTTAAACTGAGCTGGGTTTATATTCAGTACCCCAAGCTTTTATGAATCAGCCTCAATCTACAAAGATGATATCATGTAATATCTAACTCAGTTTGAATGAAAAGCATATATTTTGAGATTTTTATTTAAGCTCTCCTTTGTCTCTGCCCAAGATCCCATCCTTCTTCCACCCTTCTCTTGCAGAGACCGCTATATGATGACAAGGCCCTTCTATTTCATCTTTGGGATGGCAATATTCAGTCATGCCTACACTGCTCATAAACCTTAATTTGTCTCTGAATCTAAGCTTCAGTTTGCTTAATTTTATTCATGAATGGTCCTTATGTGACTGCAGCAGGATTATACCCTAGCATAATATTAAAAATTCATGCAATTGCCAGCAAGATTTGGGGATAATTGATTGTTGTTAATTCAGTTTGCTTACTTTTTAATTTATTTCCATTTCCTCAAGGAAAATACTCTAGTTGGTCCCTTTTTGCTATTTAAAGTTCAATTTCCAGATATAGTATGCCTCCGAACCCACTGGCAATACCTTCAAACAGAATTGTTTATTCAAGATACGAGGGCCAAGCAGTCCTTTCAGGGGATTTTCTAGATCACTGACAGAGTAACTTTGCTAGTGGGGCATACTGTTATCATACAGCCTCCAAATCCAAGCTCATACAACTTCAAATTCATCAGTACTGTGACTGTTACCTAGGTTAGTCATGCAATTGCACAGCGCTGTTCCATGTGGCTTAAAAGGAAGATTGCTGGAGGAAATTCAGTTTGGTTTCAAGACTCTGTAAAAACAATTTCACTGGATTTTGTTCTTAAATTTTGTCAGCATATCTTTAATCTTAACTTTTATGTTCTAAGAGTTTTTTATGTTGATTTTAAGTTGATATAAACCTACCTATATATTAAGAATATGATCTTACTTTCAAGGAAATCCCTGGAAATGTTTTTGCTATGAGTAAAACCAAAACCCTGTATGTGTAAGGATCCCCTGTTGGACAAAACACATAGTTTGGTATGCATAAATTATAATTTAATAGACACATAACATGAAATCCCTGTCCATCTGCTCCATCCTTTAAGTAAGTATTTTGGGAAGAAGTAATTCACCTAGCCAAGATCACACAGTAAAGTGTGAGAATAAGTAAGCTCCCTTGTATTTCTGCTTGTAGCTGCATTGCCTCAAAAGTTCAGATGATCTATGTTTATCTCTTCTTTTTTTTTTTAGCATCCATGTTTTCATGGTACATAGGAAATAAAACATCCACTCTTCTAAGGGGCTGGCAGTTTTCACTGATTATGTCATCAAATCGTAAACATTTTTGGCAGGGAGGGAATTTAAGAACAGTGTGTGGTATCTGGACGTAAATTGATTTTATCTACGTTATTCCCACCAAACGGTATGCCTAAGCTGTGCCTACAAACCACCAGAAAGGATGATCTGAAATCCCCTTTCATGAGTCTGTTTTTCCTCTTAGTAACTATTTTGAATCTTCCTTGCTGCAAATTAACCTTTCTATTGCTCCTGATAACTATGGAGAATAGTTTGACTTTATACTAACATTTTAGTATCCAAAGGCCACCACCATGTTCCCACCTCTTCTCTTTTCCAGGTTCCATAAGTCCAGCTCCTTCAGAGGTGCTGTTTTCTTTCATCTTATTTATTATTTCCAGTGGTCTTTCCCCAGCTTTGATAGATCCTTATTTAAATGTGTTGCCCAAATTGCAATATTTTACTAGCTCCCTACAGAGGAAGTAATTGTTTCCTTTATAAACCACTCTTGCTAATACATCACAGAAAGAGAGACATTTTACTATAACATCCCTATATGGATTTGTGTTTCACTTGTGATCCAGTACAACCGTCAGAGCCTTCAGTGCAGTGTCACTGACAACTCAGTTATTTTTCATTTTGTACTTACATCTCTGATTTTCTCTTCCTACACATTGAACTATACATTTGTCATTAGTGAATTTTATCTGCCTGATTTCAGTTTATTTCTTCAGTTTATCAAGAACCTTTGAATTCTGACCTTTCTGATTCTTCCAAAGTGCTTTCAACTCAGCTCAGCTCAGTATTACCTACAAATTTTACAAGCTTATTCTCTATTCTGTTATCCAGATCACTAATGGGAATATTTTAACAGCATCAGGAAAAGGCTGAGAAACCCAACCACCAGTCTTTTTCATCCTCCCAGACTAAAAATCCCATTCTTATGTTTTGTTCCTGCATTGCCTGATGCTATGAAGGCTTGACCTAACTACGCATTGCTTTGCAGTGTGAGATTAACAAGCTGCTCCACAAAATTTAGCAGCTACAACAGATGAAAATTAATGCAATCTGGCCTCTCTTTTTGTTTGGTTACATTACTAGTTACTGCTGGGATATTAAAATTGGCAGATTTTCGCTGATAAAACTCAAAAGCAACTTAGACTAGAAAGCTGAAGCATGACCCTCTCTTTGGAGCTGTTCGTCTGATAATGTGGCAGGCTAAACTGAATGCTATATTTCTCATGTACATGTATCAAAGGATCTGTCCTGTGAGTTGATGAATATGCTGGTCTTGATTCAGCATCCAAGGAGATGGGGATATCAATTTACTAAGTCTATGTAGTGGGAGGGATAAAACAGAATTGTTGCCCAACGCATATGTCAGTTTGCTCTAGGAAAGAATCGCCAAAGCTGAGGAAGCCCATGTGCCTAGAGTAGAAGTCATCTTTCAAAAGTGTGCCTGTACCAAGACATCCCTAATGTGAGTGAGACTGAATGGCTGCAAATATGTAAAGTAGCATAGGATTATCTTCCCTGGTGCCAGGTCATGTAGCAAGTGAATGCTTCTACCTATCACTTCCTCCCACAGCCATGTGGGGTTATAATGCACATCTGTAGCTAGAGAGAAGACACCTCTTCCTGCAGCACCACAGCTCCCCACCAGCTCCCTGCATCTTGCACAAGGCAAGAGTCAAGGTTACAGATTAGCAACACACACATTGCAGTGTCATAGCAGAGTAGCAGGAAACAGGATAGCTTATGATCCTAAGTCCCCTTAGGCCTCCTAGGAGATTCATATCTGCTTGCAATTGTGGAGAGGTGAGTAAGTCCAACTTTGTACCTTCTGATATGGACAGGAGAGGAAGATGAACCAGGAGCTTCTGTGCAGGGCTGACTAGAGTTCCGGGGGAAATTTTGCGTATTTAATCTCAGAGAATTCAAGAATGCAATTTTGAATGGAAAAAGTAATTTTATACCCTTCCTCTGGTCTTATTATGGTCACTCTATGTGAAAAGGAGGAGAGGTAAGTGCAGAAGACTGTATGAAAACCAAATCATGCATTGTCATTGCTAACATTTGCCTTTTTTAATGTTTGCCTTAGGATCCCACACACATCTATGTAGAAAACGTGATTCCATGCTCATGACGTCTATGTGATTCTTGCCTGAAAGCCATGCGGGAAGAGCGGACCAGGTTACAGCAGTCCAACAAGTGCACACTTAAAGGAAAAATCTGGTCTTCTGTTTATCAATTGCTCATTTGAACACTTTAGTGATATTTCTTCCCTGTACACAGAGTTTTGCAAGTAGTGGCTGTTTGAAGCTGACAGGCATTCATGATTACCCATACTGAGGGACAGGATTTGAAGCATTCCCCTGGCAGTGGGAAGGCTGAAATGATTCCTAAGGGTTAGAGTTTTGAAGAGGAAGACAAAGACATCATTTTCTTTCTGTCACATTTTCTAAACTCAGGTCATTCCAAATAATTACTAGGGCCCATTTCTCATCATTCATTACACTTGGGCAGTTAGCTCAGCTGGACGCTTCTGTCTACCTTAAAGGTTTCTAACATTCAAAGAGAGAAATCCCTTATTGATCCCGCAACAGCAATGGCAATTTGCCCCAAAAGATATGTGCAAAGTTTAATGAATAGGCCCTGAGCATGTATGATTTGTTCTGTTAGTTCCAACACTGGTTTAAAGGATGGGCTAAATGGCCTTTAATGGGCCTCTTTTTCCTTTCCCCCCAAACACTGCCACAGGATACACTCATGACCACATGGGTGTGTAGCTCTCCTTCACCTGCTTTTTTCAGTAGAGACATGTTTCCACCTGTAGTTGGTGGCTTCTCTGTGTAGATAAACATAAAAGTGAGAAATCAAGTATATCAAGTGCTAAACATGTAGATATATATTGGTTGGTGATCTGATTATGGTGTGTGTCAGATGTTTAAAGATGTTTGCTTGATGATTAAAGCTTTTCCTGTTTTCCCCTCACTTTCTCCCTTAGGTGTAAAAAGTAATTTAAGGTAGGAATAGAGGCAACTGAGCTTCTAATATTCTGTATTCTAGTCACTGCTGAGCTGCTAATATAATAGATAACACCAGTCAATTGGAACAGGAGCTTTTTTTTTCTTTCTCATCTCTTGGGTTTATATATTCATTCGTACACCCACAAACATAGGTGATATACAAACTGGGCTGTTCTCTAATCCTAATGGCAAAGCTGTAAAAATAAGTGCAGGCTTTTTAGTTGATATAGCTCTTAGCAGGATTTCTTACCAAACCACGGCATTCTGATATACATGGGAAGTAGTCAGGAAAGTGTCAAAGTTATTCAAAAAATTAACTATTACTGAAATCAAAGATCTTAAAAAAAATACAGGTCATAATCAATGTAAAAATCAACATCGGAGCAATCCAGGAGAGAGCATTTTTTATGAAGGGGGTACTACTTTCCTATATTCTTCCACTTTAAGAAACTACTACATCCTCAGTTATGTAATCTGATGTGAATTTGACTGCTTCTCATCTCAATATGTAGCAACAAAGTTGGCTGGAAATATCGTTACACAAACTGATTTAGCTTAGCGGAGGGAAAAAAAAAAAGAAGAAGGATGTAGTGTGGAAATATACAGGAAATAGTGATCTCCCATCTAGAATGAGAAATTAGGGACCAGCTAGATTTTTGGTAAAGCTGCTTCATTCCACTTCCCCTATGCTGTCTTAGAGCTGGGCATGTAGCTTGATGCGTAGGTCCTGTCCCCTAGACTTTTCCTGTTAAGCACCCCCAAGGAACAATTAAGATATGTGTTTCAGATAGGCATGATGAATGTATACCTGAAGATGTCTGTCTCTCTCCACTGACCATAAGTGGAGTTTAGATGAATGGCTAGAGGTCTAAATATGTAACTGCTAGTCAGTTAAATTAGATGAAGTAGATCTACCTTACAAGTCCAGAATGAAATATCATCATTTTGATTTGCATGGACTGTTCAGTGGTGAATGATCAAAGAACTGTTGTCATGTGCAGAGAGGATTAATGAGTGAAGGGGAGGGAAAGGGATTATGATGTGAGTAAAACATAAAGTAAATTGGAGAGGGAGATTTTCCTCAGGAATGTTAATTTTCTGGAGCAAGGGGGTGGATCAAGATATAAACAATGTTTTGCTTTTGAGTTTTGAAGGTTAGAAAGAAAATGACTGGTTGTACCTGAGGGATAATAAAAAACTAAGAGAATCCATGACTATTAAAATGTTTAAGATGAGGTTCTACCCTGCGAAGATATTGCAGAAATAAGTTTTCTAGGATGCAAGGCTCAGTGTCCCTTCTTGACACTGTATTGCATGTCTTCTGAGTAAATTGCAGTTGAGGTTTTACTTTGGATCTCAGACTTACAAATGCAGCACAGGATTTAAAAGTCAAAAGCAGAGCTATCACTAGATATAGTAAAATAGCTGTAGGAGGGCATAGTGCTAACTAAAGTACACTATTTCTGGCCTCTGGAAACAGGTAAGTACCTCTTCCAGGACCATCACTGACTTCTTCCTCTCCTATATCAACAGAAATAAAAATCAACCTAATTTTTTTATCCAGCTTCTCTGTTTATGTTTTTATCAATAACCAGTGAGTTTTCAGAAGCCACATTCAGAGAAATTAATAACAGTGATGAAGAGGAAACAGCAGAACCTAGCTGTCTTATTTCTGTGATGCAAATTCACATTTGCTAAGCTTTTTTTTTGATAAATGATTTTTATATTGGCCTTATCTCTAAAAACATATTTCAGATACAAAGCCTAATGGGTGCAAATCTGTCGAAAATTTGTCCTCCAGCATTTCCTCCAGACTTATGAAAATAAAAACATGTGTGAGCCTTACAAAACACGATTATTTTCAAGATCTATTTAAAAAGTAAGAGCGATAACATCCTTCACGTCATATAAGGCAGCAAATACATAGCAGTTCATTTTTGTGTACTTCACCTTTAAATTATGAAGTACTCTTCTTGAAGAGATGGTTTCCATTTCATTCTCAGCTCTAAAGTCTATACAAAGCTAGGGTCTCTGATGGGCACTTGACTTTTATTTTTTTCTTGCTGTTATCCCTTTAACTTAAAATAAAAGTAATCAAAAGGGAAAGGCTGTATATGGGAAAACATAATTCCAGCTGTGTTAAAATAAATAATAATCTCTAATTAGCTATTTTGGTTGAAAGGAAGAAGTCATGCCTGCCTTTAACTTAAATGATTTTTTGTTTTAGCAACATTTAAAATTTATTATTGTTTTAAAGGTGGACTTATGAATAAAACATAGGAGTTCTAAAAACAGCTTTGCAGTTTTGAATGGAGAGCAAAAACAACAAATTAATCAGTATGTTACAATTTCACTTGATATTTTATGGGCATTACAGCAATGCGCATAAAATTGCCCATTGCCAATGTGGCCCATTTTATAGGCAACAGCATTACAGCTGTTTTAACATCTAAATCACCTTGTCTGTAAGGTTAGCCTTGAGAACCACATCAGCGTTTCTAAATTAGCCTGATTTAATTCCTAGCTTTTAGGTTTAAGAGGAGTGACTTATCATGGTCCCATTTTAATTCAAAACTGTATATCATTAGTAGGAGTAGTAATAAATGCATTGTTAGGAGGACAAACGATAATAAACTACAGTAAATTAGAAATTAGAAAAACAGCAGCAGTGCTCTTTCATAGAAGAATTAATAACACTAGGAACAGAGCAGGATTAGGGCTTCTATGGAGTTCCTTTTTTTTCCCTCCCTTGAAGACAAAAAGGCATTGTGATTTCTATTTATTTGATCCTGGAGGAGCCTGAGTGCCGTGATTAACTTCAGGAAAAGGTATAGACATCCAACAGCTCACAGGATAAAATCCTTGCTAGCTTTAGAGCATGTGGAAATAAATCTTTCCATTACCCTTCTGCATGTGTGCCTTTGTGGGTGGGAAAGGTGTGGGTTGCAGTAAGCTACACCGAAGATTCAGGGTTTTGGAACAAGTACAGTGGCAACCCAAGGGACCAAACCCCACTTGACGGGGTGCCTCGTATGGTCATGCAGGGAGCATCAGATCTGCACCAATACCCTCAAGCCCCATGGCAAGGTCCAGGCAGTGGAAAGGAAAGTCTAATTCAGACAGAAAACTCAGCAGGGCTGTAGATGATACTGTTTGCTGCTTCAGTGTGAGCTAGATTCATTACCATTTGCTGCTTTTCATTTCACTGTCAGTACCCACACATGCACATCCTAAGCGGCTGCTTCTTGTTTGCAAAAACAGGGCCTGCAACTAATCTTCTCTGCCCTCTAGCATCTAGTATTATTGGACTTAACAATGCATATATTACAATAACTGAATGTATGGTGTAAACAACATCCCATGACACAGCTCCCCAGCTTACTTATATTAAAATGTTATATACATTGTAGGTAAGTAGAAACAGAACTCCTTTCTACGCAGCATTTCATTTAAGAGATTAATCTATGCACATTGGAGTGTGTGATGAAAACACAAGCCACAGAAAGCATTTGAATTTCCCTTGCAAATGCCCCTTTTTAAACACTGGCAGGATATTTCAGGGACACAAATAGTAAAATAGCCCACAGTCATGAAAACAGTCTTGTTTCTAATTGTTAAGTTGTGTATCAGAGCAATCCAGCGGGTAGCCAACAGGGGAAATTCATTTCTGTCTAAAACAGCAGTTTTGTTTTCAAGTAAAGTCACAACAGAGACAAATATACCTACAAAGGGTATGGTAAGGCCCTTCCCCTCTGCTCTAGCCACTTTAAGGAATATGATCACCAGTAGGGTAGTCACTGGGCACCCCTTGCTCTGAATTAGGAGTAGTGAGAGATCTCAACTCCCAGCTTTCAGGCAAGTCACAAACTTGCTGCCCCCCTGATAGCAGGTTGGAGACGATGGGCACAGAGGCGAGGCAGAGTCGCCTTCACCTGCCCCGTGCCACGATACTCTTAACGTAGCTCCTATCCCTAAAGTACCTATTCTCACATAACCTTTCTGTTCACCAAAAGGCAGGTCACTCACACACTCCTCTCACCATCAAGCAGTATCTCTGTTATTTGACAAAAGTTCATTCCCTCATCTTCAGATCCTCCATCCTGTGCTTTTCTGAGCTGTTAGTGAGGGGGGGTTGTGTACTATGTGGCAGAGGACCTGAGAGCATTTCTCTGCTTTTCATGCATTCCTTACTAGAGCAAGGGACTTCTGTGGTGGGGAATTTCAAGGCGAAATGGGGAGGAAGGAGGAAGAAGAATAGGATGAACTGTCAGGCAGTCAGGGAGTTGCCTGCTCAAATATGAGATGCTTCTTCCCATGCCTTCTCCCAACACTATTTCATCACAGTAAAGAGATCAAGCATACATCAGGAACAAGAGCAGATCTCTGGTTCTGCTATACGGACGTATTTAGTAAAAGGAATTCCCACACATGAAGCAGAGTTTTTGCCTGGTACCTGATTCTAACCTGTCATTTCTGCTGATTTGCTTCTCTCAAGTATGACCCAACAAGTAAACAAAATTTCTCATTTGGCATCAAGTGCAAGCTTTGCATGGGCTTGGTTTTCAGTGAGAAACATGAAAATATACTCATTTCAGTTAAATCCATGTGCATCTTCTTTTCCTTCTTCCTTTTTTTTATATATTTAATTTTTCAATTTGGCTACTGAACCAAAAAATCAATTATTCACACAACCCAAGTGAAGAGTTCAACACTTGTAATTAACAAATGTAGCAGTTCATTTGAACATAACCAAATGCCGCACCTACATTTCCAAAACAAATCAGCTCTCCTTCTGGAATGTATGCATCACACAAATCAGTAATTAATACATCCTTTATTGTGGAAACACATAGAAAGGTTTCCTTTAAAAAATGCAAAATTTAGGAGTCCTCCAAAACCATCTTACTCCAAAAATCCTTATATATATTTACTTTCTACATTCCATTACAATAAAATTCTCAAGCCAACACTCTTACGGTAGGAAACATTGATTAGTTCCACGAACACAAGGGACTATGACTATAAAGGCAAATAAAGGTAAGCAAATACTATTTATTGCTTGCAACACTTCTGTTTACTGCTGTGTTTGTTGACTATCAGTGTCATATATGTAAATAAGGAACCCGTAGCTCCTTTTCACTCTCTTTAATGCTTTAAAACGGGAGCATCACCATGGAGCTTCCTCAGCTGGACTTGTGCTTGTCAACAATCCAGTGAATGAGGTCTCTTTGAGCGCTAAGTGTTGCACTATGCAAAGGTATCATAAAAGGTTGCCCCAATCCTCATACTTTTCACTTATGTAGGTGTAGATGCAGCAGTTCCTTCAAGGCATTCTTCCATACCCAGGAAAATATGATTAGCAAAAGTTTCACTTAAACCACTTTTTGTAAGAAAAGGTTATAACCAAAAATACTTGTCTTTATTCGTATCTGTGATGCGGGTTCTGCAAACATTTTATACCCAGGCTTAGTGTTGTACGTGCAAGCAGTTAGTTCATTTTGTTGGAGCCGTTTAATGTCTTGAAGTTAAGCAGATGTTTAATTGTAATATTCATAGGCAGAGCAGTAACACTGTCTAAAGTTAATGTTCCCTAACACTTTTTATTACAATCCTTACTTTATCCCATATTTTCCTTTCCCTACATGATTTATAGCTGGTGAATTCTTATAAGCACAGTAATTCATGAAGGCAAATTCTACTATACAATTTCACTGAGTCACGAGCAGAGTACATTAAGCAAATGTTGAGCAGGTACAATGAAGAATTTAACTGAATTTATCAAAAATGGACTTCTTCACTTGCCAGCCCACCTAGCTTACCGTGCAGATATGTTTTGTGGCACCTTTCTCAGCTCTGACCTTTCATTGTCCACCCTGGGGATGTGGGAAAGTGTACCACAAGTTGTCCAGGAGTCCAACTTTTCTTTTCATGGAAACCTGGGTGAGGCAGCTGTACAGGGGTGGTTCATGCTTGTCTCCTTTTCCAACAGGGAGTGCCATTGCGGCTGGGATGTGCTTCTGCTCCTAGGAGCTGGGAAACTGCCCCAGATCCCACAGTATTGACATAATGAAGTGTCAATTACTTTTGTAAGTGAGAGCAGTGGTGATTCTGACACAACCTCTCTCATATTCCACAACCACATTTCATGCCATCTTGGTTTTTAAAAGGTTCTGTGAAACCTCAGTATGTTGCACCATTGTGTCAATGAAAATGCAAAAATTAAACCAAGCTAATTCTGAATTCAGAATCTAAGCAGCCTAATACTTAATGGCTTATAAGCTTTGACATTTCATATGTCTTCTGGGACACTTACTTATGAAATACCCATCATCATTTGTGAAACTCAGCTGAATATTTTACTGCTACTGTGCATTAACATTTGGTATTATTTGAAGGTTTCCTCAAAGGATTTCAAAGGGGAAAAATTCCTTTTTGGTAAGTTGCATATGTAATTGTTCCTCCCCCATGCCTGCATTTTATAACTGTAGTATGCATAGGCTGCTTACAACCAATGAAAGGTATACACTAAAGGACATAGTCATCATAAAAAATAATGAGCTAAAATTCAGAATTCCTCACTGGATAGAATCAAGTGCCTTTAGTCACTAAGTAATTACTTCCATGGAAGACATTAAGCCAAGCCTTCCAAGAGCTTTTTCTTGTAGCAGCTGCTAAATGATTAATATCACATTGGTAGATTTCACAGGAGAATCTGCTAAATAAAGGAATGTTCAGTCTATATGTAAAGTTTAAATTCTGCACAATTTGTTTCAGAATCAACATAATATATTGCGTATTTCATGGTTCCAAGGGAAGTGCAGCATTCATTAAGAAAATACAGATGGTCTTCAGATAGCTAACAAGATTTCACACTCATTTCATTTCTCCCTGCTGTGAAACCTAAGAGAAAATAACAGTAACAATGAGCACACTATGACTGAACCTCAAGGCTCATTTCTGCCAAATTGTTATCAAAATTCTGAACTGGTGTTAGTAATTCAGTTCCACTGAGTTTAACAGAGCTGAGCCACTACAGCACTTCAAAATCCGGCACCTCTTCTCTCCAGAAGTATTTTTCTCACTTTAAGAAAATCCACCCTTTTTAAAGGGCAAGATTGAGGAATTATGGCAAGCCCTGAACAGCCACCAGCATGTAGTTGTACTGCCCCAGGAGCACAGCAGTCTGAATCCTGAGAACCAGAATTCAATCCTTCATTGTTTCCTCGCTTTGGGAAATTTCAACTATTCCAGCATGTTACTCACACAAACTCTTCCCTTCCATCATTTCATCAGCTGCCCTATGCTAATGCAATGCTGTGGGGAGAGAGGAGGGAAGAAAGGGCACCCAAAAAAATTGGGCATCGAAGAGTCAGCCCTCCTCCGGGGGTACTTCTCTGCACAGCAAGACCAAATTTTGCCTAAAATCTGCATTCAGTATATTAATATGCTATGGAATTTGTGGAAAACAATAGATAATAGGTAAGTTTCATTGGTATGAATCCAGTTAGGACCAACTGATCTCTCTCTGACAGTTTTGCTTGGCTAAAGACTAAGGATTTCAGCATTTCTTGCCCCAGGACTTCTGCCTGCACTAAGAGAATATCTGAGGAATAATATAAGTATGAACATTGAAAAACAAACCATGGGCCCTGCATCAACATTTACCTCAGGGAAGCCATGTGTACCTTTACTTGACATTCTTAAAAGCATGCTGCCTTCTGCCTCTGGTATTTATATCAACATCCTCTCTGTTATTCTAATGCAGTTATTGTTTTTCTGCTAGAGCATCTACGAAGTGTTTCTATATAAGAACAAATGTGTGCACACACAAGCACAAATGCATGCATGGATCACACATGCACAGAAGGGCAAATACATATTGACTCAAAATTGCTGCCCGAAAAGGACCTCACACAGTATGGAGATATCGCATCCTAGCTGTTATTAGACATCCAGTCAGGATGTCTAAAAAAATTAAATAGCATTCAAAAATAACATTTATAAACTCAAGTCTGTTCATCACCCTCATTTATACCTATACTGTATTCACACTGTTGGATGTAGCTCTGGACCTACACAGAAGCACTCCACAACTATGAGAAAATATTGGCTTAAGATCACTGCTTCTAAAATGCTCTCTGGTATTATTTTTGCTCTTCAAACCAGTAATACAGGCATTATTCCAGTTTTTTGTGAAAAGCTTGTAATGTACCTCATTTCAGGGTCTGCTTGATCTTTTACAGACAGCCCTAAGCTTGTCTGCATGCGCTCTAAGCTGGCTGGATGGAAACGAGGTCTCATGCAGAAACTGTGTAGCTTCATTAGGCAGCACTGTGCTCTGAGCAAGGCTTACTGTATTACTCTGAGCACCATGCCTTTCTGCTGTCCTGTCAGCTTAGAGCACAGGTGGAACAAGTATGCCTGTAAAAAATACATTGACATATTTATAGTCTAACACCATAAGCCAGGATGTCAGACTGCAGGCTTCTAACGATATTTGGAAATCCTATCCAGAGCCTAAATACAGGGCTATAGCTGTCATACAGGGCGTTACTCATGCAAACACAGAACTTCTACTGCAGAAAAGTTTTCCTACAAAAATAAAATCTGAATGTACTTTGCATATATTCTATTATAGTATAATGGCTGCCTCTACATTCATAGAAAGGAGTAGCTCTACGTTCAGACTGATGTCCACATTTGCATTCATCCATATTCCTTGCCTACAGGAGCATCCATGCGGCAGTTTTCAGGAGATGTCTCAGGAGCCAGGAGAATTTCTGAAATGTAGCACAGATTTACTCAATATCTGGATAGGGCTTGTGGCTCGGGACTCAGTGTGTTGATTTGTTTAATATGCCCTTGTGGTGACAAAACGCAACCAACATGCTTGTCAGGCAGGCAAGCAGGTCTTTCCTAGAAGGGCTACATCGTTACCTGATGCAAAGAGCGATGAAATCCAAAGTTTAGGCTCCTGACAGGAACAGTATGGGAAAATGGAATGCTCCACGCTTCAGAGTGTTCCTGAGAGCAGCCAGCTGAGGCAAAATGTAGGTGTAGCTAAGTTATCCAGAGGCTAAAAGGTTAGAAGAATTGAAATGAAATTAAAAATACACACATGCTGACTCATATACGAAGGCACACAGCCATACCTGAATTTACACATGGACATACACATTCATGCTGAATGTCAGAGTGGAAATAAATGTTTTGAAGTGGATTAAAAACTCATGCTAAATAAGTTTACCTAGAAATGATGGCAATTAAAGGTAAGTTTCTCCGAGGCAATTTTTTCCATACAAGTGTTTTTGTCTTCCTCTGAAGTACCTTGTTCTGGCCAATACAAGTAAGCTAGTGGATTAGACAGACAGATTCCTCATCTGGTCAACTATGTCAGCTTGAATGTTCTTTTGAAGACTGGCATGTAAATCCCATATTCTTGCCAGATATTCCTATTTTAGTATGGTATATCCTAAGTGAAAGACTGAAGACTTATTGTGAATTTTCTTATAACTTGCTATACATTAATTACAGCTATTATGGAACTTTTATATAGATACAAAAACCTGTGTTAAAACCAATCTGCTGCAATATTAGTGGAATACTTCACATGCATATATTTGTAATAAAGGTCAAAATTTTAGTGGTATTGTTTTTTCATATGATTTCACCTTTAATGCCTCCTCCTCAAATGAAAGCAACTGCATTAGACTGACAGGAAGAAAGAACAAATAAAAATTTACAATAAATTCTAGACCTAAATATTCATAAGAGTTCTTTAGTGATAGTGGCTCATTTCCTGGCTCTTTTGCATTCTCTCTCTCTTCACACGCAAGTATAAGAATTTATGTTAAGACTTCATTGATACAAGGTTTTCATACTCCTTAGAGTATAAATGCTGCTCTTGTTTATTTTCCTTTTTTTCAGTTTCACTTTAAATTACTAAATTCTTTGGATGGCTTGAATTTGCAGATGGATATAAAAGTGACACTAACTTTCTTTTCTGTGTGTGGTATATCAAAAACACTGTGACCTGAGCGATTGACTTTTAGTTTCATTACTCATGTGAGCTTCCAATATTAATGTTGCTAAACGTTATCATTCCACAACGTAGTCTCTTTACACATTATGTTCTGATCTAGATGTAAAAAAAACCTTTCAAAGAATTCTATAAAACATTCCATCATCTGTAGCTGTATCAAACAGTCATGTTGTTAAAACGTCTTTTCTCATCAAGCCATGACAGGTATTGTGCCTTTGTTAAAGGGGAATTGAGACCCCGAATGAAGACAGAATTGCCATCTGAGATCTGGTGTTTTAAAGTGAACCTGTCATGAATTCTAAATGTGGCTCAAATGAAATCATCCTCTGCATTTCCTGTTTATGGAGTTCTCTGCTTAGCTAGCAAAATACTTAACTGTGCTCAACAGGGCTTACAGGTTTTTCCAGTTATTTGTCTTTTCACTCAGAATACACTGTTGGCTTGTTATTGCAGTAAACCTTCTTCTCAAATGAACCAAAGTTCTTAGAAGAAAGTCGTTTAATCATAATACATCTAGATAAAGCAAAGAATACCTGCTTCCAGCCCAGCCTTAACTTTTGGAAAAATTCCCTATGAATAATGGCATAGAAGCTCTCATGAAAAAAGCAAGTAAAGTCAACAGATTTTTCAAGAGTAATTTTATGTTATCCCAATTGTCACTGATCTGAAAAAATGATAGCAGATATTGTATGATGTCAAGCTTTTTTAATCTACCTATTATGTTTTATTAGCTCAACGAGTTCATCTAATATTGCTGCATTCAACTAATAGTGCTTGCATAACTCATTATTAGAAAACGTGAAATAATTATATGAAGTGATTGTATCAATATGCTTTTGCTTTCCCAGCTTTTTACCATAAGAAATACTTTGAAGCGCACCATACATTGACCATGTTTGAGGAAGACAATGCTGTCTTCCTTTTCTGTCCTTCCTGTATGCCATTGTATATGTCACATATTTGTCAATAAATAAAAAAGAAAGCTATTATCCCTTTTTATAGGAGCCAATTTTGTTGTGGTATCGTTTGTGCATTTTTATTAGCACAGTAAACAAATATGTTATTCTCAGTTGACTAAAAATGTTATATACCTCGTAATACTAATTATTTTTATTTACAATTGACTAAATACATCTGAAGTTAAATATATTTTGCATAACCATAACTCACACTGGGAGTATGAAATTTAAAGCTTCTGGTAAAGAACAAACAATTCCCATATAGGTTTAATCCATTCTCCAGCAATTGAATACGTACATGAATATCATATACATCATGTGCTGTGTTACCTTTTCAGTTGTTTGTATGCGCATAACTCACGCTATCCAACATAAAGAGATTGTAGCTTGAAACAACCACGTTCCAGAGGCTGGAATATTAGTCTGTTCATCACAACATTATTTTTGTCAAGAGCACAGAAACTGAAACCAAGCAGTCTTGAAATGGCTCAGAATGACTCGTGACAGTGTGAAAGTGAATTATATTGTCCTCATCTACAGAAATGAGGGTAGTGACACTTACAGTCTTCGTTATTGTTTATGAAGTGCTTTGGAGATGAAAAGTGCTGTCTCACAATGACTCCTTCTGCCATGGCGTGGAAGAATCTTACATTTTCATTCTGTGGTACATCCCACACAGGAGCAGCTTTTGTTTGTCAAAGTACTCTGCAGATATAGTGCTACTATTATTACTGTGTTAATAAATGTGTGATTCTGCTCTGCAAATGACAACACAATCTTTGGCAACAATATTATCCTGAGTGTCACTGCATACATACTTTTCCCTAGTATGAGTATTACCTTCCTGTATGATTTAATTCTATTGTCGTCCTTTTGTTTAAATTTTTGGAAAGCATGAAAGTAAGGGTGCATAAAATATGTGTCAAGAACATATAGTGAATGTAACTCTGATGTCTTTCAGCTCCATAAACAGAAGCCTCCAAAACCACTCTTAAGTGGAAAACTTTATGTAATTATATGAAAAAGCTGTTTCTTACCCTATCTGTGGAAGAGCCACCAGAAGGCCATACTGCCTTTTCAAGCACATACTCTTAATTGCAAAACGTTATACAGTGTAAGACAGTTGCAGTACTGGCAGTATAGCTGAGCCATCTTCTCAGAAATTACGTAGGCTGTTTCTTTTTCCCAGCAGACGGTATTTTATGACCCACAGCTCCTATGTTCAGAAAATCTACATGAGAAAATAGAAACCCAGCAAAATTAGGAATAGAATTCTCTATCTAAGGAATTCTAAAAAAATGTAACCAAATTTTTCAACCTTAACACTAGCATTAACATTAAGAATCAGGGAACTATTCAAGTGTCCCAGTTTTCAGAGGCACTGAATAATATTAGCTGTCCTTAAAGGCCAGCTCCAACTGGAAATCCTGCCAGTCATGTAGATGCCTCAGTGTGAATTTCAGAACCCAAGTTTAAGCATTTGAAGGGAAAAGTACTGTGTGTTATTGCAAAATATATCACATTTTAATGTAAGTATCTGGATATTTGTGTGCAAGAGCCTGAAGAAAACACATCACTTTCTCCTACTCATTTTTTTATATGGCTGGATTGCAGCAAGTGTTTTCAGCATTCCACATAAACTCTAAATAATATGGTCATTTTAATGCATGAATAACAAATTGTATCAGATTACCCCATTTTCACAAGTACAGGTTTCATTGACTAAGAATACTAAAACATGCTTTTCCTCATTGTTTCATTTGTCTCACCCTGTACTCTTAATTGAATATTGGGGGGTTTACTGGTAATTTAAAGATGCAATATATGCTACAAAATTATTCTTTTTTCCCCTGTATTCAGAGAACAGCAGCTGAGCTGAGCTGTGATAAACCACAAAAGACTTAAAAGTAGAGAGCGCTCCACATCTGTTAGGTCATTATCAGTGTGTGAATGTGTTGGTTCATACCGTATACTGTATGATAAATGCCTTCCCCTAAAGGTACAAATACAAATGCATGCTAGGCTCGGTTCTGCTCCTTGTACTGCTATAAATTTAAACTCCCCCATCAGCAATCCCTTGGATTTTTTATTAGTATAACTAATGGACAAATGTGGCCACCCTAGCTGAGCATTTGAGACGGTGCTCCAAAGACTCATCTGAGTCACTCAGAAAACAAAACTGTGGGCGATTTCTATCTCTTAATCAGCTTGCGATGAATCTAATTAAATAAACAAATAATTTCCCAAGTGCACAGACTCCTACAGAAACTGTCATTCTCATTAATCCCGAACTACTTTTTGAGAAAACAAGTGTTTATATTTAAGAGCCACAATGTTATTTCAAAGAGATCTTTCTATCTCGCTCATTGCTCATAGTTCAGAGGTAAATTGAACCCACTTGCTCACTCTGTTGATGATTAATGAATGGCAGTTTGCTTTTCAACCTAACATTCTTCAGTCCGCCCTTGAAATGAAGTAGAAATTAGTGGCTTTTGTAGCTTGGATTTTCAGAGCAGAGAATAATTAATGTGGTTTAAGTCAAAGGAGAGGGCACACAACAAGGCTTACCAAAACAACTCTCCCACTGAAACCTAGGAGAGTTTGGGACCATAAAGAGTAAGCAAAATCAGTTAATTTTTGGTCTAACTTGAGTAGTTATTGAGTTTCTATAAGGATTTGATCCACCATAATTGTTATTTGCCAGCACGAACAGTGAATCTTGTTTGGCAGGAGAGCGTTGAATGTGGAGATTGCAAGATTCTGAATTGAAAAGTAAAGGATGAGAGAGAAAGAGTTTTAACTACAGACTCACACTTTTAACCCTCCAGTTCTATAGCCAGACACTCTGTATTCATGCATTCAAATTGCTTAGTTTTTTTAAATTTCTTTCTTTTTTTTTAATTTGAAACCATGAATATCCATACAATGTTTAGCTTTCTTACCCAGCACTGTACATCCTTTCATGCTGTCAGCACAAAAATGATGACCTTCCCATGTATTTGAATAGATGTCTTCATAAGCTACTCAAAGGACAATGAATAATACCATTCATATAGCTACTTCCATCTACTACAACCACACTAGAAAAAATGCTCAAAAGATGTGCACAAGGAAAAGAGACAATTAAGAAGAACAAGTTACAAACAGCAAACATGAAGTAAACTATGCTAAGGTAGAGCTTCGGGGACAATATTACTGCCAGCTGACTGTAGAAAATGACAGTCCTCTCTGACCTTTGATTTGGCAGTTATAGAAACTACAGTATTTCAGAGCAAGACTTGGATTTTCAGTTCCCAAAAATCAGGAGAGTTTAGGAGTAGCCACCTATACTGTATAGATTGTGGTCTGGATTTTCTCTATACCTCATACTTGCCCTCCAGTAGCTCAAGATGAAGTAGATGTCAAAGGAAAGCCAGTAACAGAAAATTGCCTTATAGAAGCAATCAATGACAAATATCTTAATAGTTCTGCTTCAGGATGCTCAAATGGCATATTCCTAACTCTCTGCTGCCTTACATCGTGTTTAGTCGTCCACATTTCACCTGTGTGGAACATCCTGCTTCAATTGTACCTCACACTCTATCTCCAAGTGTCTGCATATGCAAAGCACTGATGAAACATATCACCTGTAGCTAAAAATTAAAAATAAATCGTGAGGCAGAGGGAAGTCTTATAAGGTTTGTGTTTCTGTTTTATAGACTTTTCCACTTTAGTTCATCAGTTTTCATTTGATTTTCCAGGGCTCTGAAGCAGCTGCTGTGAGCAGTGAGCCACTGCTCACAGCAGCTGCTTCAGAGCCCTGGAAAGTCAACTTGCTTCTGCTGCTGCCACCCAGGAGAGGCCAGAAGGTGAAGGCTGCTGCTGGGCACACAGACCCCCCCCTAAAACCTTCAAACCCTGTGCCATCAAAACCTTTGCTGTCCCCCTCATCACAACGAGAACAGCAAGCCTGCTTCTCCAGGATTTCCCCCTTAGCCCCTCATCCATCTCTGTCCTCCTACTTCCATTTCTCTCTCTAACCTCCCTGTCTTCAAGCAGATTAGCTGTGCTTGGGCTCATGCTTAATTGCTGTCTTGAAGCAGGCTAGATTAAACCTCTACATCTGCCAAAACTGCATTTTAAGGAGAACATGAGAAATAATCCCGAAGAAGTATACTCAGTGAAGTTCCATCAGCCAGAATTTTTTTTCCTTATGTATGTAGAAAGTGAATGGGGTCATTCAATGTTCAGGGACTTTTTTTCTTATGTGCTTTGCCACACACAGCAATTACTAATCTACATTTAGACCACGCTCACAGAAGATTTAGTAATTTAATATTAAAGTGGCACTTCAGTTTAAAGGGGCACAAATACTATTTAAATGTGGTAAATACTGATCACATAATTACACGGTAATTAATTTTCATGTGGTATCTGTGTGATTATGAGATGATTATATGACTTTTCTGTCTTCTGAACAGAATTGCAGTTTACTAGTTAATTACTTTTAGATCTGCTTAGTGTAATTAAACTGCAATCCACAAAAGTCTGTATATATTCTGCCATTACCTGATGTTTACTACTAAAATCACCAAATTACCTTAGATCAAATCTTTTCCATTCCTCTTTAGGATCCTGACACTTTGGCATAGGTGCGTTTCTGTTACAGAGGAAAAGGAGCGTAGGAATTTAGGGGGATTCCTCAGAGGCTCCACATCGCATATGAAATGTACAAGGTACTTCTGTTCTACTGAGATTTATTGCGCGACAATGTGATAAGATCTCCAAGCTCATTGTCAGAATTTGAATTCCCTAACTTTGAATGTAAGATGAGGAGAGAGGCTGAATAGTTTTGCACCCATCCAAATATGGTTTTTGTCTGAGTAGCTTATATTTAAAAAGAGCAATATTTAACTTTCTTTGTACTTCCTCCAGTCTTTACGTATCCCCAGTTCATGAAAGTATCTCAGTGACTCAGACAAAGAAGTAGTTAAGTTGAAGAAATAGAATAGACATCTCATCAGGCAACATCTCAGTATCCAAGAGAAAGATCCTCCCACCTGCAGCTGGAGGAAGAGGAGTGAGGGAAGGGCAAGAATGTGCATTTGGTTGTTCTCTGTTCTCTCTGGCGTTTAAATTTAGCAGGCCGCTGTTCTAGTAGGAGATGTGACAATGACGGGCATTATTCCACATATGATCTAAATGAAGAAAAGACATAATAAAACCATAGTAACTGCATATAACTCTTGTGCCCTGTGGTTTGAATAGTTGCTTTGGACTCTCTCAGTGTGTATTGTTCTGATCCTGTAAATGTAACTTTTGGAGGGGAAAATACTGCAAGGCATTTACATTTGTATTTGTTTACTGGATCCTCTACTTAGCATTCCTGGTTAGATATACAACTTAAGCTTCTCTCAGTTATCTAAGTGTTTTTGTGTGCCCATATTTTGCTAAGATTCCTTAAGCATAGTGTGAAAAAAAATGGGCCAAAAGAAAGCATACTTAACCCCTTTATGTTTACATCAACAGCAAAACAAAAACTTTTTATTAAATCAAGGCAGGAGGATTTAGGAAGTTCTAGATCAAAACTTTGAAGGCCACTGAGATACCCTTTCTGATGAAAGCAAACATTGAGGAATCTGACTTACAGCAAGCTGTGTGAGAGAAATGATTTCCTCTAGAATCATGGTTCATAAATCATCTTCAAGGCAAATTATTGTGACTTGTCTGTGATGGCAGTTTCAGCATCATAAACCATACATCATTCTAAAACAAATGGCAGTTTGCGATGCCATTGTTAATGGAGGACTAATACTAGATTTTTTTCTGAGATAATGAATTTTCAGCTTATCCAAACTTATGGCATCAGATTTCAGCAAATCCTTGTTATTATGTTTCACTTGCTCAAGTCAACAGTGTTTTTAAAATCCTTTTAAAATGTTAATTTATGCACTGGAAGTAAGGTATGATTCACCACCTGTCACAGAAGGTCACTGACTATATTTGGATCCATTAATAAATTCACAGGTTGCAAATGAGTGGAGGTGAGCCACCACTGTAACAGAAGAACCTGACCCAAATCTTTGCCTTGTGTCTGGGCCAAACTCATAAAGTTCATTCTGACTCAGATAAAATATACAAGGATGGTAAAGATAAGTTAGTCACTTTGCCTGCAAAACAACCCACCAGGATGGGTCATTGTCTCATTTCACGTCAGATAGAGACATGCCAAGTAAGCACGAATAACACCTGACCTCAGTCTGCAAAGTTTATCATGATTTTCAGAAGTACTGCAGAATTTAAAACCCTCTGAGGGCCATTGTGTGTGTCTCTTTGCTTTCTAAGTTTTAAGTCTCAGCTAAAAGGTTCAAAGATGATAGCAGTTCCAATCTTTAGGAAGGAACAGAGACCATTTACGTCTCTCCTTGCTATTACTTGATTGCACAGTTGCTGAGAAGTTGTTTCCTTCTGTGATTTCTAATTGGTTTGCCTGGTGGAGATACTTGCACTGAAGGGAACTGCTTTTCAGCCTGGCTTTGTCTGGGCAGTACAAGTTGTTTCCGAGATTGCATTAGTATTTTTTAAGCATCAGCCTTCTTATGCTTTCTATGGCATTTCTGAGGTTGAAGAATGGAGGCAATCTGGAGATAACAGAAACTACAGAAACTGCTAAAAGCCTTATCAGTTCCTTTCAATGAGAAAATTGTCACAGATAAAACTCTTGTGGGGGAAGGTTAAAGACAAGCTTTTGGTTGTCTACATTTGCATTTTAGTTTATATCAGTACCTTTTTGAAGCACGTCTCTAGATTGCCCCCATTTAACCACTGCGAACCCTCTAGTTCATATCACAAAGTAGACTTAAAATACAGGAGCTGGACTTCTTTGAGATGAAATTAAACCAGAAGATGAGCTCCATGAGTGCGGAAAACGTGCTCTAGCCAGTTATGGAGCATCAGTCTACATCATCAGACTACAGTTAGTTTGATGTGCAGTCCCTACTACACAAACAGTTTGGACATTGGGTCCTTTACAGATCTGGTCCTGAAGGCTACACAGTCTTCTAATATAGACTCAGAGGAAGTATATGCTTATTCCTCACAGCCAGAAGCAATGGGTGCAAGTGAGCTCTGCACTGCCTTTACCTTTGAACTATCACGAAAGTGTTGCCAGAGGGAGCTTTGTCCGCACAAACCGCTTTACCAAACCGCTAGGATGATGCTTAAGAAACACAACAATAGGAATACTGTTTTTAGGAGTAATGAGATCCCAGATGGAGAAAGAGGTTTTATTACTGCGCAGAGCTCCTTTTCAAACAGATTCTGTTCAAGACTTCTACAGACTCCCATTTCAGCCCAGCCCGAGTCTGTCAGTCCCTGCCCTACAACGCTGCAGCAGTGCCAGGCACCAGCCCTGTCTCTGGCCCTGCCTTCTGGATGGATCTTAGACCCACACTGTAGCCACATCTCCAGCTCTGTCTCTGGCCCCATCTCCTCTCATTCCTGAGACTCCTGAGAGGATTTAGATTTCAAGTAATGTTTTTTCCCTCTTGGAACAGAAAGTTCACAATTCAGTGCAATCAGGAATAGACCCTCAGCTTTGGAGTTGTGTATCATTTGGGAAGAATCATGCTCCAAAGCTCAGGAGCCTGGGAGACAGAGTCCATTAGGGAACCCCTCGTTGTGCCAGGCCAGCAAACTGGAAAAACTTTGGCAAATTTCCAGCAGAAAGCTATCCATCAAAAAGGATTCATTAGGTCTATACCTCAGTTTCATCAGAACTTCAACCAAAAGAAAAAACCTATTTCTGAGAAACATTTAGATTTCACCGAACCAGGATGTATTGTCAAAAAAAATTTCCATCTGGTCCATATATTGAATCAGCTCTTTTTTCTTTTACTGTTTACCACAAAGAGAAGAGGCCAGCATCACAGTAAAGCCATCCTCTGGCAGTAAAGCACAGTTTCTGGATCAGAATTGGAAAGAAGAGAGACAGAGTTAGATGCCAAAGAGGAATGAGCTATTTGGTTGAGGCATAAAGGAAAGAAGAACACGGAGAAAGGAGGAGCGAGACAGCCTCCAGATAATGCTAACATTTCCATATGAAGCACATCATGAACTAAGCTTTTATGAAAGACATGTTAAGTGCAACTTTCTAGTTTATACTAAACTACCACATTACAAAGCCTATAAAACTTGACTTTTCTGTCCCTGAAGTTACAGATACTCATCTGTTTAAACATCTGGAAAGCTGTTTTCAAAAAAACTTAAACAGAAACCAGATGAAGACATATAACTTGAGATGAATATATTAGGAATAAAGATTCATCTCACTGTTCACAATTCTGCTTCTTCTGATCATGAATGGCAAATCAAATTTGCTTCTTCAAAGCTGATTTCTCATGGCTAGATGTAGATTACAAAATCATAATCTTTAGTTCATACCATGCTTGATACTTTAGTGAGAATATCACTAGAATATATTATTAAATATCTACCTTAATGCTATACAGAATTTAGTGTTATTTGCAACGACAAATTCAATAAAAGATTAACTGAAAATCTGCAAAACATCAAACACTTTAGCTTCAAAGAGAATGAGACAACATGTTCTTTGTTGCTGTTAATCATCATTTTGCCTTGTCAATCTCTAATGGCAATCTGTCACTGGCAATATTTGGCATAGAAAAGCACACCACACGTTTGCATGCAAGTCTGACTGTGCATATGCATGTATCAGCATGTGGGCCTGTGCCCCTTCCCTCCACCCCAACACACACACATATCATACACATACACAGTAAATCTGAAGTGGTCTGAGAAGGCTGTAAATCAAGAAAAAAGCATTTTCACCTTCTTCCCAGGAAAAAGAGAGTCAATCTCAACAGAGTCTCTCCCGCTGTGTTTTCACTCAGCTGTGAAAATATTCCGGGGAATGAGGGGAATTACACTTTCACATACCTCTCATTTGCCTTTATCTCAGAACATGCTTTGAAACCTGGACTAGCCCATCCTCATATTTCTTCTCTTTAGGCAGGTACTATCAGTTCCTTCCTGTCCAAGTTATCCTGTTAATCATTAAATTGCTATTAGGATTATACTAGTCCTAATGATCAGCCTCACAGAGTGGCTTTTCCTTTGAACCAAGACACATTCATTTTTAGCTTGGTTTCCTGATGAAAAAAGGCTCATGTGATCTTGTCTATGTGTTTGTTGCTGTATATTTGTGCTGATCTATATGTCTGTCCTTGAAAGTATTAGAAGTCAGAGGCCAGTTTCTACCAAACTCGATATAAAGGTAAAAGCCCAAAGATACTCACTTCTGACACGATGAGGCCGGGGGTGGGGGAGAAGCCAGGTAGAGGACACATCTCCCATTTGTGTCTTCACTGCAATGAAGTTCATCCCTTATTAGACACCAAAAGACCCTTATGAATTCTTAAGAAACATCCATAGGAAATCATGACTCTGCTCTCATGAGTGATGCTTCTGTCAGTAGCAGAACAGAATTAATTTTCTTCACTACAGAGCAGGGCCCGGGACAATTTAGCACTGAGTACATAACAAAAGTATTTTTTCTCTTCATGGTAATAAAATATTTGTTTACATTTGCCAGTCTATGCAACAGGAACCTCTTGTATCACAGAATTCAGAACATGTACTCTGCAAAAAATGAGGGCCCTGCAATAAAATTCAAGGCGAGCTTGCTGCAGAGTAGGCAGGGCTTTGTTTTGTGAAGGTACAGAAGACAAAATAAAGAAGTGGCTAGAAGATTTACAAGCGAGGTCACTGCTGATGCCTTTGAGAGCTAACTTATTTCCTGGCTACCTGTTAGTACTAGTTAAACAATGCAAAAAAAGCATATTTGTGAGTAATATAAAAAAGCAATAAAATTGTATATTGTATTGTATTACAATTTGTTTCTGTACGTAGACAAGGTCAAGGTCAGCTGGACGCAGAAAGGTCAGAGGCAGCTGGAGAAATAGGAGACCTATTCCATTCTCTGTACCAGAGTCTACAATGACAGTTTGTAAGAAATACTATGACAGGCTTTACATTATGTGCCAGCTTCCCTGTCTGCTTAATATTTACTGGTGGCAAAATCTTATTGTTCAGACTGACATACAACTGAATTTGACTTTAAAGTATTAGGGCATTGTATCTGAGTGCAGTTCTAGCCAATTTAAGTCAGGGAGTTGCAGCACCCCTCATTCCCCTAACCGTGTTGTTTCCCCCACGCTTACACTGACATTTATGAAACCAAGCAGCCAGATCAGGGAACAGATCTGGCTAGGAACTCAGGCTATATTTATATCTGTATATATTGTGGAGGCAAACCAGCTATATAGTCAGTTTTCTGTACAGTTCCCCAAGCATAAGTGGCACAGGACGGGGAAGTGGGAACTACATGACTGGCAGGAGAAGATGGGACTATGGCATCCTTACTATGACTAGTTTAAATCATGGTGGGAGCACGTCCTGAAAGCATGTTCCAGCATAGCTAGACTGAACAGAGGAAAAGAATTTAGCACACAAGGGCAATATTCAGGTACACAGGCAAGTATGATAAACAGAGTTCATGTCCACACATCATGCTTAGAGAATAATTGCTTTCCATCACAGGCTTCTTTGAAGGGTATCTTATCCTTTGTTGTCATTAACATCAGCCATGTTCCTGGTTGTGCTACTGAGCTCCTTCCCTAAGAAGAAAGCCCATGCAATAGACATGCTTGCTCTTTTGTGCTTTCTTTGCATAGTGAAAATGTCTGCAGAAGAGAAAAACAGTGGTGCTCTCTGAATGCCAGTAACACTCAAAAGTCTGAGAAAAAAAGTTTTTTCTTATGTTTAAATAAGATTTCTTGTATTTCAGCTTGTGCCTATTGCCTTTTGTCCTGTCACCGGGCACCACTGAGAAAAGTTTGTCCTGTCTTCTTTATATGCCCACCTGTTAGGTATTTATACACATTAATAAGTATGTCTCCCTGAGCCTTTTCTTCTTCCACCTAAACAGTCCCACCTCTCTCACCCTCTCCTGTTATGAGAGATGCTCCAGTCCTTTAGTCATCTTCATGGTCCTTCACTGGACTCGCTCCAGTATGTCCTTCTCTCTCTTGTGCTAAGGCATCCAGAATTGGACCCAGGACTCCAAATGTGGCCTCACCAGTGCTGAGTAAAGGGGAAGGATCACCTTCCCCTACCTACTGGCAGTTCTCGCTGCCCACCATTGGCCCAAGGGCACGTGGCTGACTCGTGGTCACGTTGTCCGCCAGGAACACCAGGTCCTTTTCTGCCAAGCTGCTTTCCAGATGGTTGGCCCCCAGCATGTACTCATGCGTGGGGTTATTCCTCCACAGGTGCAGGACTTTGCATTTCCCTTTAAGGTATTAACATGTAAAAGGATATTAGACATGAAAATCACTCATAAAGCTGCATCATACAGAATCTTAGGTGCTTGAGAGGTCTGACCATATGGATAGAGTTTTCTGACTAAATAAACATAGAGTTAAGCCTCTTTATGTGTCAGGACCTCATTGGCAAGAGCAAAGAACTGGTAGACTCTGCAAATATCTTCTCTCCTCTTGTCTTGCATAAAAGGAAGGAACTCTAGGACTATAAATAAAGCCAAGAAGTAGAAGAAGTCAGAAGAAAATTGTAAAAAAAGTGGTAAAATATTGCCTGTCCAGACTGTAAACAAATTCAGAGCGCTATCGCTACCTCAATGCAAACCTGAAGTGGGGAAAAAAAATAAGAAGAATGTGCTGTGTGCCAAAATCCCAGTGTAATTTCACAGCAGAAAAATGTGAGAATAGTTGAAAATTAAGGAAAAAATCAAATTCTATTGATTGAGAATTTCACTTTTCAGGGTTTCCCTTTTAATGGAGCTAAATGAAAGGATGAAATCATTTTCCTTCCTCGGGGAAAATGCAGAAGGAGAATCAAACACCTATTCACTGAGACGGTGCGAGTTCTCAACCCTCCCTAAAATGAGTTTCTTACTGCATAGTGCCCTAACTGTTTTACATAAAATACCAGAGAGCGAAGCTTAATGCACTTGCTTTCCATATGGGAAGGCACAGATGGGACACAGGAAGAATGTGATATGCAAGAATTCATGTACTTTTGTTAGAAAAAAGGATATGCTCTATCACTCTCTGTGGCTAGGATCTGCAGACAGTTGCATTTGCTGGAGCGGGACTTTAGTTTCATCTCTGTTTGCATTTATGGTGCTTGATACAGAAACGATAGACCCACATCTCAATTCCATAGAGATATGTGGTACATAAAGACAAAAGATAAGAGAAAATAGATGGGATAAAACACCATGAAGGCTTTTCACTTCTATTTTGATGCTTTTATGTTAAGCCTCAAAAACTCTTAACTCTCGGAGGCTGGTGCAGGCACAGGGAGTGCCAGAGACACCAGTTGCTGAGCAACCACCATCCTCTCGGGCAGCTGGTGTAAAAGAAATCAACTGGTGCCAAATAGACTTTCACCTCCCTCTTTACAGTAGAATTAATGTGAAAGAATCACCAAGAAGAGGTTAAAAGTCACTGAGCTTAATCAATCTTTTCAAATGACAAGCATGAGAAATTTTTTTATAATCATGGGGGCCCTTTACAGAGTGGTGTTATTGCTGCAATGACTCATTCCTCTTTCCCTCTCTGCTTCCCAAGGTAATGTCCAGTCACTGGTCAGGACACACTGGGAAATACTTCCTGCCTCCCTGCTCAGCTTTGCAGCACAGTGGAAAAGAAAATAGGATAGCTTTATACATCAAGTTTCTAGTTCTGTCCTGGAAGTCTGAGTCTGACTTCTCCTGAGTAGAGTCTGTTCCCTAGCTCTTTTCATGTGATGGATCTATTTAATGGCACAATGAGTAGATCTGAGTAAGGTTAAAATCATGGCACCTAGTCTCCCGCAACTCTGCGCCCTGTTCTTGAATGAGCCAACGTTTACTGAAAATGTGAATTTTGGTAAAAGCTTTTCCTGTAGTTAATTTCTACATCCTTCTCCCATGTAGACCTTTGGTGCCTTTAATGTAGTTCACCTTTGGCTAGTTCACCTTTCCTTCAGTGGAGAACTACCCTGGTTTAGTTTCTTCTTAGCTTTCTATTTCATGACATTTGTAGGAAATTAATATCTTTCAGACCTTTACCAGTCTGTCAAATTTACTTAAAATTGACCACAGGAATTACAAAGCTTTTGCTGGAGATGCTGTATAGCATCTGGAGAAAACCTTTAAAAAATACATAATACTCTCAGGAACTCTAAAGCACTACATATGCAAGATGATGGAATCAGCTAATGTCTGATATTTTAAATGACATAAGGAAAAAACCCTGCTCCAAATTCCTTAAGAAAATATCATTTCATTTATTTGATGCCTGAAACTTTGGAGTGAAACCACAATGGCAGGTTCATTTTTTCCCTTTCTTAACCCAAATCATAAAAAACCTGTCAGGAACCTTTATTCTTTTAATTTTTGACTGGCAGTCATAACTGAGAATTGCAGTTTGGGTGCAAAAAATAGAACTGTAGTCTGTACATCTTCTGGTGCAAGTGTTAAGCATTTTAATCTTTGTAGTGCATTATTCTAGTTCTTGTTACTATTCATTAAACAGGAGCTGTTAATGTTATTTGTTGACAGCAATAGTTATCACTTTTTGACAGTCATTATCCTGAAGCAAGGCTCCTCAGACCTTTTTTGGACCCTTTCTCTGTGATTATGCTGTACTAAATTTTTTCCACTACAGTAGCTGATTTTTCATTTCAGTTGGGAATTACCAAAGAGGCCCAATTTCCCAATAACAGTTGTTGGTTATGAAGCAAAGGGGAAGTAGCAGTTTTGAACGAAGTTTAGTCCTTCATATCTTGCAAATAGGAAAAATATGATAGTCTCCATCCAGACTGGTAACTTCCCTTAACAGTGTTTCAGCGGTGGCTGCATTGCTTTCAAGGTGTGCCAATCAAATGTTTTTTGGCATGGGGGGAGAAGGAAAGAAAGACAGGCATGACTCCTGACACCTGCAAAATTAATCACCTGAGTAGCAGGGCAAAGACAACACAGGAATGATTTACTGAGATGATGGAGAAGGAGGGAATAAGGTGAACTAAGAATCTATAAGTCAGGCTGCCCTTTGAGTAGGATTTTGTAACCCTTAGGGTATCACATTATACTGCCAAAATACTTTGAGAATTTCTAATCCATGGAAATGCATCTTTTCATTTCAAATCATTGTCATAATATTGAGTATTTTGCTCATCAGAAAGTTCAGAAAAAGCTCTGATTCAGAAATAGCTAAATATTTTGTTATGAGTCAGTCTGACATTAAATTGGATTATCTGCCATCCCACATAGTCTCACAGGAGCTGTAGCATCACCAGCTCGTAATCTACTTCTTCATAAGCAGCGCTCAGTGTCAGAACTTCATCTATCACAATGCACTGACATTTATGAATCTTCACATGTTTCAGTCAAATGGCTACTCTATGGCATCATGAGAGTTATAATCCAGCTGGGGAACATAGATTTTAGGCAGAGTGGAGGCAGGAGGCACCTAATCTACAGATGTTATGAGACTTCAGTCACAGAAGGAGATTCAGGTTAATCCTGAACTGAAGCTAGCATTTCAAGTTTGGGAAAAGAAGCATTTATGTATTTATTCCTAATGGAATTTTTTTTTTAAATCAGCAAGAAATAAAACATGTTGTTATAGAAAATTTCTATAGCTTAGAAGTTGGTCTTCTCTATTAAAAATAAATAAAACAAAAATGTCCTGTCCAGCTCTAGGTGTGATGCCAGTTGATGATTTTATAATATGCAGGAAAATGAGTGATAGTCATGAAGAATGAAATAACTTTATTCCCTTTGATTCTGGCAGCAAATAATTGTGCAGAGCCTCTATCTGAGGATCTGCCTCAGAAAGGTAATACAAAGTTGGAGTTAGTAGCTGGAGCATTAGTAAGTCCTGGTGGCAGGATGTAAAGCAACATGGCTAAAGTATTCTGATACTTGATAACTTTGTGTAACCGGCATTACCAATTTCATGTTGGATTGTTGGCTGACTTAAAGCAGCCTACCTCAGTCAATTTATCTGAGCTACATTGAATCACATCTAGCAAAGAATTTTATGCATCAAAGCACAATAAAACTGAGTGTATGTTGAGAACGAAGAGTCACTAAGGTGTTGCTTTACACTTTGTCCTCGGTTAACAAAAAAAAAGGCTAGGAAAGATAATCTTCTAATCAGTCCAATGTGAAAATTGGAGATGAGAGCTCTTCTTATGCTCTTTGATACATCTCCTGTGTATTTTCTTTTTCAACAGAAATCAAGATGATTCCTGGAAAACTTTCATCAATGCTCTGATTATAAAAGGTATACTTAACACAATAATTTTCTTGCTTATGTTTTTTTATTTGTGTTTTGGAAAACATTTGGAAGACAGAACATGAAAGAGTCATGTCTCTTTTGTCACAGTACATTTTCTTCTAAAGAATGTCATCCTCTCCTGCATCGTGTTTCCAATCTGATGTAAAAAAGTAACTCAGCATTTCTTAATCATCACCCTTGCCTCTGCTGTTATGGAAAGGTCAGAATAAGATGCAGCTAATAAAGAATTAAAGGATAAGAGTACAATTAACATTGGTCGGTGTCGTTTGAAGGAAAATAGGTCTTGTGAAACACATAAGATTTCATTTTGGCTGAGACTACAGTTGATAAAGGTAACTGCAGAGGTGTTACAGAATTTTGGTAAGTATTGACTTATAGAGCTCTGATTTAAAAATTAAGAGTATGCATGATTAATGAATTAAGAATCTACGAACTGACAGACCCCAGAAAGTCTTCATCAGTGGAGGCATTCACTTAATGTTTCCTTTGGCATGGAGTAGAAAATGGCCCTCCTGTCCCTGAAAATTGAGATGTTAAAATGTTCTCATTCTGTATCAGAAACTGTTACAAAAGTAGAGAGAACTTCCCACAGAGAGGACTTTCTGCTTCTTACCCAATGAATATTTAACTAGATATATAAAGCAAACAAAAGGTATTTAGACTCATATGAAAATAACTGAAGTATGTAACCGATTTCATTTGGGATGTAGGCAATCCAAATTCAAGTCCAATCCTTAGGCTGAATGAAGAAAAACAGTAAACTGAACTTGGACTTCTCAGATCCCTAAGACCGGGAATTTTGATTATTCTAGAAAAGAGTTCTGTTGTCTTTATTTTCCATTAGACATTCCTGGATCTGAGAAATCTCTTGTGGTAAAATTCTCATCAAAACTGGCACAATCCTATGAAAAAATATTAATTCCAACATATTGATATATTGCAGTGGAAAAGACCTTTAAAAATTGCTGCCTGGCCCTTCTTTCTTTGGAAATTCTGCAAGGGTTGACAATGCAGCTGACACTAACCAAGATCTTCTTCAGTGATATGGAAATAATACAAAACTACTGCTGATAAGATCACATAAGTGAAATGCTAAGTAACGATGAAGAAAGACCACTGCAGCTGGTAAATGGCTCAGTAAACTGAGTTCATTCAGGCAGGTTACATTTTAATACACAAAAATTATTAGAAATTGCAATATATATAATACAGAAGGAAGGACTGTCTCCTGGACAGACCTGCTCTGAACAGGACTTAGGATTCTCACTGTGAGTCAACTACTAAGTTCTGTCTGAATATAAGAAAAGATGTTTTTACTGTGAATCACAGAATGGTTTAGGTTGGAAGGGACCTCTGGAGATCATCTAGTCCAACCTCCCTGCTCAAGCAGGGTCACCTGGAGCATATTGCCCAGGATCACATCCAGACGGGTTTTGAATATCTCCAGCGAAAGAGACTCCACTACCTCTCTGGGCGAAACAGGCTGCTCAGATAGGTTGTAGAGACTTCATCCTTGGCAATATTTAAAAGCTGTCTGGACAGGGTCCTGGGCAACATGCTCTTGGTGACTCTGCTTGAGCAGGAGGGTTGGACTAGATGATCTGCAGAGGTCCCTTCCAACCTGAACCATTCTGTGATTCTGTGATACTACAGTAGAAGGTAGACATAGACCCTATCCAGAGGGCCATCCAAGGAGTGGCAGTCACACATTATCCTGGGCTGGCGATAATAGGGATGCACATTTTTTTTCACCTATCACACTCCCTCAGATAAATCTTTTCTTAAAGGCAGCAAAGAAGAAACGTGATCTTGGATACACAGGGTGATAACAAGGTTAACAAGTAGGATTTTACCTCACTGTACAACCTCTGTGTACACAGACATTATTATACCACTCATGTTCTGGTATCTACAATTTAAACAGAATAGTGAAAAATTGGACAGATCGCCAAGAAAAATCACCAATGACCCTTGCGTTGAGAGATTTACAGAGCTCAGTCTAGTTTTTGCTTTCTACATTTTTTTATTCAAATAGACAACTATCAGGCTATATGTATGTTTCTGAATAATATTGATTACTAAACATCTCTGAAATCTAACAGAAAAAGCTATTCAAATTCAAATTGAGAAAAAAAGTTTTACATTTAGTAACCTTTTAAACATCAGGGAAATGGCAAATTTATCTTCCCTCACTGTCTTCAAGTAAAGACTGGATGTCTTCATGGGAAATAATGTTTCATTCCAACAGTTCCAGAAGTTTTCTTAGGTAACCTTGTTTTTGTATTTATGATCTCATCTTGGATTGCAGTCCCATAGCATGGGAACCACTGATATAGCTATTAGTTATTAGCCTTCAACATATCTGTCAAGATTAAATGTACTGATTTGTAAAATACAAAAGGTTTGATGAGGTTAAATTCTTTGAAGTGTATCAGACATTTCAGGTATATTATGTAGTTGAACAGACAGTTGAAGTGACATATGTAGCAGCTCAAATTGCTACAAAGGCTATATACTTTCAGATTACTGACCTGCGTAATATGTCTGTGGTAACTACGTGATGGGTCATAGACCTACAATGAAGTGAAAAGTCACCCCAAAACAAGCATGCAGTGCCAAAGGTCCCAAGATTAAGGAAGGATTGATTTCCCATGGATTTTTGCCTGCTTCATAGACTTTGGCATGTAAAAAAATGCTAACTCCAGCCAAAAATCTAGTCTTCTTCCTACATGGATTGTCCAGGGGTTCTATTCGGTGAGCTCCCAAAGATGCTTTTTCCTCAAGCATTGCATATGCAAGGTACTTTCCCTTTATTCATTCACCTATTTTCATGAAACTCGAGGAGTCTTAGCATATGGTTTATTCAACCTAACTCAAGTCTGTAATCTGGCCCTCAGTTTTAGGCACCTCGTGATTCTGTTCTCTCAGAGCCTTAGCACAATATGCAGTGAATGGAAAGAGGTACCTGTCTATCAAGACTTCTAGAATTATTTTTTGTCCATCTAATTTTCATGCCTAAACGAAGGTCATTAAGATCTCCCCTTGCAGAGATCTTTAAAGGCACCTACTCCTCCGCCTTAACACTATTGGGTATTTACCCATTTGCTTTAAGATCACTTGTTTATCAGGAGTCAAAAAGATAAAAACATTAGCTGGTTTTATTTGAGGAGACTTGGATCTGAATGCTAATCACCATCAATTGTATAAAAAATTAAGAGGGAAGCACAGACCGCCAAAGCCATACCAACACACAGATCTATGTGTAAATCTCATGCCTTTTTTTCTCTAAAAAAAGCTCCACTTATTTTAAGGCAGCTAACACTTTTTGAAGACTTAAATTTTTTGAAAATTTTTTGTTTTGAGATATCAGAAATATCTCTTGGAAAATTTTTGAATAAAAACTTTTTCCCAGACTCTAGCAGATTTTTTACATGAGCTTCTTATTGATATCTTTCTTTGTCCATGGCATGCTGTTTTATAAATAGCAGCACCACTGTATCATATTTTTCTAAGCTGACATTACCACTTGTCATCATTGCTGAGATGATGTTACAGCTGGCTGAACCATCTAAAAAATCTAAGTGATTACTAGGCTTATGGTCCAATCTTAAATATGTCAGTAGAATTGCTAGCAGCAAAGTCTGTGCACTGAGAACCTATAGATCTGCTAGACACACACTTTTGTTTATCATAAAGCTCTGCATTTTCAGTTAGTGTACATTGCTACTTATTTATCCTTGGGCTACCTGCAGTTTGAGATCGAATTTGGATTTGCTTACTACACCCCCTATACGATAGCCCAAAGGATAATCCTTTTTTTCCTGAATTTTTGTTGCTCTTTCCAACACAGTAGCCTATGAGGTTTATTTTCTCCGTTATTCTTTCTTGGTCTTATTTCCTGTCTTCCTTTAGCCTAATATACTCCTTCTAAACTGACGGCTGTTCTATTTTAACAGAGTCCCTGAAAAATTCAATAGGAGACATCTTTATAGAGATACAGCTGCTCATCTCATAATCTCCCTAGTAAGCTGGATTTACACTCCACAAAAGATTCAGCCTTTGACTAGGGATTCCTTTCTCCAAAACTATATGGGAATGAAAAACTTCTTAACTAGGTAAGTAAGTTTTTAGAATGTTTTTTGATCTGCAGTATTTGTCTGAAGTCATAGAAGTTCACCAGATTACTCTTTCCTGTGTTCAGACACCGTTTCTAACAACAGGGTCCCATTTATTTGGGTTTTTTTTTCCTCTTGCATCAAAACAGTTAAAAGGTATTTTCTACTTTTTTTTTCGTCTTCATTTCTCGTGAGAAGCTCCGTTTACAGACTCATCTCTTGCATCCGTTACTTTCATGCACAGATCTTTGGTGGTTCGCCCTGAAGCTGTTTGATCTGTTTCTCAGGACTGTAGCATTCACCTGTTCATCACAGTCTTCCTTGACGTGAGTCTCACCAAATTGACTACTGCTACCGCATTTCTTGCACCATATGCTAAGCACCATACAAGAAAACTCACTTTTTTTGGATGGCTCACCGTCTGTTTATTAAGACTTAGATTCTACAGCTGTAGCTAGTAATCTAGCCACAGGCTGGCTTAGTCTCCCTTTCAAAAGCATGCTTCTACAAGGTGGATAATTTCTCTATGAATTTTCCAGACTGATAACTCTTCATTCATGCAAAATTTTACCAAAGGGTAAAAGCAAAGAATAAACAAATTGGAAAATTCCTTTCAAATAAATCAATTTTTCAAGGTTTTCTCGTTGGGGAGCAGAGTTGGCGACTTTTACTGGCTATGGTTACCCTGATGGACCAACAATTTAGTATATGTCATCTTCTACATAACTACTACACAATCTTCCCTCTGCAATAGCAACTGAATAACAGCTGAAAGGGAAAATGTCTGTTGAACTTTCCTAGAAATGCCACAAACCTGTCTGGAACTGTGAATCTCTGTACTAAGATGTCCACAAAATTTATGAACGTGAGGGCCTACCAAAAAAATCAGTCTCTCATTACCAGTTAGTGGAATTACATCTTCTATCTCTGCATTTGAGGCACAGATATTATGGAATAAATGACTGATCTCATAAAACAACTCTACACTGCAAAACTAGAAGACATGAGAGTACAATAATATCTGATTGCAGCGAACACTTGTGAAGTTGTTATGTGCCAATTAATTACTGTACGAGCGTCTGAAACTGCCAGCACTTTGCAAGTTCACTATGTGTAGCATTAACTAATCATTTTAAAATGCTTCAAGGCACTACAGATAAATGCAAAGCCTCTTCACTACTTTCTCAGTCCCTGTCCCAAACTGACAAAACAGAACATATCTCAAATACTTGAAGAACATAAATAGAAAGCACAAATGATTAGTAGTATAAAAATCTAGCAGTACCACAGAGGAATGAGAAAAGGTAAAATACTGGGCACCTAAGATTTGCCTAGGAATAGAGTGTTAATTTTTTTGCAGAAGTAGGATCTAAGCTGAGCTCAGAAAATTGTGCTCGGTTACGAGAAATGTGAAGCTCCCGTTGGCAAAAGATCTTTCAAGGAATGCAACAAGCAGTTGCACATGCAAATCACTGGTTCAGCATGTCATTATCCTTTTTCAGGCTGATGCTGCCCATTTGGGTGTACAGTTGTGAGACATGCATATTTCCTCATAAAATACACATCTTTAAATTACTTACCAAACTTTGAAAACAGTAATGCAGTAAATCAGCACCTCAGCTGGCAGAAGCTACTGAAGCTCCTTCTCTGAGAAACTGAGATGCGGGTTTCAAACAAGTGTTCGAAAGCCCTGAAAGTCCTTCACGTCCAGAAGTTGCAAAATGTTGTGCTTCTTTTCCATACTTCAGCTTCATACACTTTTTTGTTTGAAGGTGGGCAGAGTGGAGGGAGTGGTAAAACCTTGCCCTACCTCTTTTCGTTCTGTCTCTGTTCTCTTTTGTTTCGCTTGACAATGATATCTTTTGTTCTGCAAGTAAAATCATTACAATGACCTTTGTTTGACAATGCCCATCAGACTTGCTAGAATTTGTGACGGAAACAGAGTCTGAGACATAGGCTTCAGAAAACAGTCAGGATGCATTATTTGTTCTGTTTCTCTTCATTCTGTTTTTATCATAAAATTGTCATATCATATGTCTTTCCTTAAAAATATTGCTTTTTGCCTCCAGCAACCCACAAATCACAACACAGATTGCTCATGATAATTCTGTCTTCCTTTCTTCCTCTCAGAAGTAAACTTTTTATGCCTGATATCCTCTCCCCGAGAGAAATGATCTTTTAACAACCATGGTTCATATTTAATCTCATAACTCCAAGACAGTCTAGTCATGTCATGCACCTCTCCCATGACTGATTCTCCATTTTGTTGACTTTGTTTTTTCTGTCTTTTAGGACATCTGAAAGCTTACGGTAGGCAGCAGGACTGGCATGAGCATAGCGGATTCAGATGGCACAAATTACATTTAAGTCCTCAAGCCTAGCATTTCCTGTTCCCTGATGCTAGGTCTTCAGAGCTGAATGGCTAATAGGAAGCTCTGTACAATGAGATTGAAGTGAAATTCAGGTTCTCAGAAACTGCATTGTTATCCTTACAAACTTGAAATCTCAAGGACACTCTTTCTTCTGTCAGAACTGAGAGGGCTTTGTATTGATATATAATAGCTAGCACCCTTCCTATCTAGAGCTAGCTCTAAATGAGTTAGTAATCTTTATTACGCTATTCTCCTTTCAGGTTTCTCAGGGCAAATTAGCAAGGATGCTAGATAGTAGTATGCTAGATCAGTATTGCTTAACTAGCTTCTGTATCTTAATTAACTCATTAAAGGCCACTTCTCTTACCACCACCTAATCCAGTGTGGAGCATGCTGAACTTTTGTCAAGAAGACATTTTGCATGCATCCATTTAGCAATGTAAAATGTAAGTGTAGCGCAAGTAAGCCAGGAGTAAGAATTTTTGTTTAGGGATCCTGTGCTCCTGGTTAGAATTACCCTGACTTACACAATTCAGATCATGAATCCAGCCACATTTTGGGCACAAATCATCTCTAGCAGTTGGACAACTCATTTTCTGCAAGGGTTTTCAGCAAATCAGTTTGACCTTTAAATAGAGTTTGAAGGATATGAGACTCGCCACAGCTGCTAGACACTGATCTGGATGGAATTTGCAGCTCAGGAAGCTTCTAGAAGTAGTAGGTGATAGAAGGCAGGAAGAGGGAACAGTTTCTGATAATTTTTGTCTTTAGGCATAGACCACTACATAATGGAAACAGGATCTCCAGCTGTCTGGTCCTTTGGTTTGGCCAGTATTTCCATTTTTCTGTGAGTGACGTCACCACTTGGGTATTGTTTCAGCTGCTTAAAACTTTCAACATATGCACAATGATAAAGATACACCGGTGTGAACTGGTTTAGTCAGGTTACTGACTATTATATGAATTATCTAAGTAGGGTTAAGAAAGAAGAGAAGGAAGGGGCAAATCTTGATAGAAGAGTGCTGCTTCTATCAACTGGGAATGATTACACGGTGGGTGGTTGAATTTATTTTTAATAGAAATCAGGTGACTTATTGTTGGGTTTTTCACTTTTCCTTCCTTGGTTGGTAAAACAGAAGAGAGTAAACAGAAGACTTTCAATTAATTACAGGACACAGCATGAATGAACACTTGTGGTAAAATTCATAAAATCTGTGGGATCTAATATCAAACCTAACATTTTATTCTTTGAATTATTTTTGACTTTCTTTATTTAATTTACTAATAGATGCCGTAGTAGTCATTTTTAATATTTAAAAAGCTATGTTCAAACTGATGACAGTTTTGAACTCCGGGAGCTCAGCTCTTCCTTCAAATATCAGAGAAGCACATGCCCTGTTCTGTTACAGGAATTCTAGCATGTGTATTTATCATTTCCAGGTAGAAATCTGTTCTAACTCTTCTGAAGCCCCATCCTCAGCAACGCCAGTCCAGCTTACTGCCCCTACTGAATAATACAAGCAGTGAATAAAGTCCTTATGTTTTCTCCATGGAATATAAAGTGTTAGACGCTTAAATCTTCTTATAAGTAAGGACGCACCAAGGAAAAACAGCTCATCAGTGGTCATTAAAAGTGAATTAATCTTCTTTATTATCATCCATAAATATTGTTAATGCATTCATGTTTCACACATTGAACTCAGAGATGAGAAAACATAAATCAGGAATACATCCAGCAAACTCATAGCACAGGAATCTGGTGTGTCTGTACAGTATATTGGAAAAACTGTGAGATACTGCACATTCTATAGGACTGAGACCTATGTAAGGTTATTTGCAGACAGGCAGCTGATTGTAGGACTTCTTAGTAAACTAAGTTCACAAAAGGACATATTCTTAAGTGTTTGTAAGCCAGCTAGCATCAAAAGTAGGCCTGTTTGCTTATTCTGTACGTGCTATGAATCTGAGAAGTATTCTCAGGCATGGTATTACACAGGTGTGGAGAGTAGTTGTACTGTGCTTAAGGGGGCCACATTTCTCAGTCCTCCAGCAATGCCATGCCACGGTTATGTGGTTTTTTCTTCCATCTGAAGCCTCGTTCTGCTTGTGCTTATTGTAACCCTTTGCTTTTCATCCTATTCTCTTCCGTACGCCTTTCCATAAAATATGTCCTAGTGGAGAACTGCTCTCTCCCTGGGAATTCTCTGCTGCTCCTTTTGAGTGGCCTTCTGCCGGCTTTTGCAGCTGATGGATGAGACAGATTCAGCAGTCAAAGATCTAACTCTCTGCTTTGCCTATAAGCAGAAGGTCTGGAATTTATAAGAAATGAAACTTTAGAAACAGCTGCATGTATGTCATATCCATAGTAACAGAGCTCACAGCAGACTTTTTCACTTGGTCAGATACCCTGATGGTTGTTGCTATGGATGTTTTGATGGTTTCTCTCTGACTACTTGGCAATTAAAAGGTTTTGTAGAAACTGATTTCTTTGACAATATATAATTTCCCTGAGGTGAATTTACCATTTGACTACATGCTATTCTGGCATTCCCGTAAGTACCACAGTAATCATTACACATACACACATATCTAGGCACAAATCAAATAGTGGAAGATGCTTATTTCAGTTAGATGTTTCCAGCAAGTAGCTAATGAAAACACTCCACATGCAGAAAACAACCGAAAGTGAATATGGGTAGTCTAGTTCAATGTAATTGCCACCCATCTTCTCTATAATCACTGTCTGCATGGCAACAAGGCATCACACAGCCCTGTAGCAGGTCAGAACCAAAACCATGCCTCTAGAAATGAAAAAAAGAAAATATGAAAATGTTTATAGCATCTAAAATCATTTTCACATTATTGTATAGCACATCAGGACATTTTGTGGCTTTTCATTCCGGTACAGGAATTAAATTGAAGTACCAAGTGATGTGTTGCAGATTTGGAGCACATGCAGATGAAAAATAGCCTATATGGCTTTTGGATCTAATGCATAACGCCTAAGCTGCAGAAGACTATCGTGAAAAGGTTGGTACACTGAAAGATTAATTATAATCTGACTTTACAGGACAGATACCTTTTCTTAGTTCAAATCTCACATGATTCGATTCACCCTTTTCTATGTATCTAATTAAAATAATATGAGCAATTAATATTAATCAGATAAAAGATTTGAATAATTCAATCAAATAAATCTTCCACAGTTTTTCTCCTCCTAATAAGTTCTTTATTTTGTAGGTGTTCCATCTGAATAGCACAAGAACCATTTTGCATTCAACCTTTGTCTCATTTAAATGTCAGGAAAAAATGGTTTTTTTAATAATAAATAAAAAATCATTAGCATTCACAGATATCCAGAAAATAACTATCAGTCATTCATGTTATTATGCAAATCAAATTATTTCCTTCCCATTTTTATTATAATCATCCAGAAATAATTATAAACATACAGCACACTGAATACTCTGGGCACAGAAGAGATTTGTATGCAGCTAAAAATAGCAATTTCATCATCATTTGTGGTCATAAACTAAAAATGAAGATAACAAATTCATGCTTGATAACTGCTATTGTTGGCTTTATTATTTCCATTCATTTTACTGGCTGGCTAGAGTGCAAATAGGTATTTGTAAACTAGCTACAGAAGCCAGAGCATATATAAATTGCTCAGTAATGAAACTGAAATGTACTCTATACTGTCCACAGCTCATATTAGAAGACTGATTTAAAGGCATGATGCTGATTTTCAGCAGACAGGTATGGAAGAGCAGGCTTCATTCATACTTGGAAATGAGCAGGAATATGGGAAAAAGAGTTAAATGGAAATTGCTTTGAGAAATAATTCAAATGGGATAGAGCAGAAATGGCTATCATGTGGGTTAGCAGAGCCGAAACAGATGCAAAAGGAAATAGCCTACTGATTGGCTTTGGAGATCCGTTAGCTCTGGTTTCAGTCAGCTCTTCAGGGATGATCAGGTAGATAGAGCGAACAGGACAGTAATTTGAAAATGGTCCCATTCAATGGAGCTGTGAAAAGCAATGAGTTAGATGATGTGACACAAATAGACCTAGAGAGATTAGAGACCAGAGTCGAAAGGATCAAAATGAGTTTCCTCTTCAAAAAAATGCAACCTAACATATCTGGGGAAAACCAATTAAAAACACAGACAAAAATGTTCAGTCTACTGGAGAGGTCTGAGCAGGATTAATGATATAGAAGGCCCAAGGGTGAAAGCTAAAGGTGCATGAGACAGGCGTTGGCAATGCGATATGGCTGCAAAATAGATTTATACAATTTAGGGTTGTATTCATGAATGCAGCACATCATGGAACAAGAAGGCACGGGCCCTTCTCTCTGCTGGTCTGCTTTGACAGCACGTGGTGTACTCCGTGTTCATTTCCCAAGACAACATTACTAGAAAAAGAGATATTGACAAATCTGAAGGAGTTCATAGAAAAGCAAGAGCACTTCCAAGTAAATTAAAGCTTTAAAGAGCATAACGTATGCTGTTTTGGAAACGTAAAACTGCAAAGATCCTTTACAGGCCGGGGTTTAAAGGGAAATAGTGGTAATTCTTTCATATTAAAGGAGTAGTAACTTAACCCAGGATAATTACATGCAGAACTTATCACCACTAGGAGACAATGTGAATAGCACAGGTTCTTTTTATGACAGTGCTGGGGTCAGCTGTAGTAGCATAAGTAATTCATGAACTTTTCCTGAGAAATAACTTGATAAGTAACAGAAAAGAACACTATCATGGCTCGAATTTATGTATGTCTATATGTACCTCATACAAACATACAATACATACCTCTTGTGTAACAGAAGATAAGAATTTTCAGCAATGTCTTGTGACAAAAAAATGCTCTGCACACATTCTTTGCAAACATAGCCTGTAAAGGGGCAGTATACTTTTAACAGATACACGGGTTTTATTGTACTTCCATTATCTGAAACTATTTAAGAATTCATGTCATAGTATATCTGAATTGTACTAACAAGATCTAACTAGTATTCCATGTCATGAGAAACTAAAATCACAGCATATATTACTGTATGATAATTAGTGCAATAATTATTCCCCATATTATATATTAAGAATTTACATCAATTTTGATTACTAACCCTTTAATATTAAGAGAAGTGACAGAATATAGGTAATTCAGTTGTATAAGATTGATCTTTAGGAAAAGTTCAGGATCAAAACTGAACGTAAAAAAGTCAGGAAACCATTTTTGCCACTTTTCTTATAATTATAATAGTAATATGTACAAAAAGCATTTCACAAACATTGTCCAATACATTAAAATAAAGAAAACTTTTCTGCATGCAATCATTGTTAATAAAAAGCAGCTTAAATTTTATTCTGCAGGCAATTCATGTAATACATATTGTAAATCTTTGCTATCAAGTGAATAAATGTGCCACAGTGATATTGAATATTAATAAAAATGTTGAAATATTTTATAAGCTGAAACAAAATACAGTTGTAGTTTGCTTCCATGAATGATGATTCAATACATAGCGAGTTTTCACTGTTATATCTGTTTTGTGATGAAATCACAACATTTAATACATCATTTCAAAAAAGCTATGAAGGCTTCATATCATCTTGCTTGTTTCTCAAGTGCTTGATCTAGCTTATAAATAAAGAAAATCTTTGAGACAAGCAAGGACATAGGTAGCTGGTAAGTTAGCTTTCATTTTCATTTGAGAATCCTTAAATAGGATGATTTGGAAATGTAGTGTAGAGGAAAGACAATAAGCATTCCCAGCTTCCAATGATAATAGTCCAGGTTTCTCTTGTCAGCCTGAACTAGCTTTCTTCAGCTAAACAATGAAGTATTTTTCTTTCTTTTCCTGTACCTGCCAGCAAGGCAAAATCAACTCTCTCTCATCATAGGTGAGAATTTACACACTGTGTATAGTATTTGCAAGGGCCTATGTAATTCAGAAAACTCTACTTGCTCAAAATAATAACTCCTACAGGAAGTTAACACCTCCTAGGAGGAATAACACGCATGAAAATATGCAGGCATCTGAAAAAGTTACCCAGGCCTAGGCATAGGTGAAATGACAAAGAATTTACCACTTAGAAGGAACCTCACTGTGGCTGAAATCCTGACGTCCCTAAGATTCTGGCAGTGGGCTACTGCAGCTGCCGATAGGAGGATTATATTTTGAAGAAATCGGAATGGATGGCAAAAGAGATGGGGAAAGGGAGGCAGAAAAGGGGATAATATTATTTTTAATTGTCTATATTCTCACAAAAAATTTGAACAAAAGTCCTACTGACGCTACTAAAGTGTTCTCTACCTAGGGATTCAAATATCCAGATAGATTCAATTAATCAAATATTCCCACCGGCAAACCAGTCCTCCCTTACCTACTAATATAGTTAGTCTTTCTTAGTCTCCCTGCATGTTGAGGTTCCCTAATTGTATTTCTCCCTTCACACTAGTCAAATCTTCAAACAACAATTGCAGGGCAGCTGCAACAGTCTTGCCTGTGCCCACCAGGAGAGAACAAGTAGGGGCAAAGATCCTTCCCACCTGGGAAGGGGCTAGACATGAGTATGTCCATTCAGTCACCTTCCTACCTGCACCATTTGCTGCGGAGAAGGAGCAGCACAAAGAAAACTCCTTCACGGGCTTTGCTCTATGCCTGGTACCCAAAATCTCCATAGCTCCTGCTGTGTCACACTTGGCCTGCCCTGAGCTGGACGTGAGTTTGCAACACACAGCTGAGTCCTGACCCCTTCTCCTGGGAACACCAAATTTTCCAGACACTTATAACCTTGCCACTTTATTAATCTTGTTTCAGCAGAGATTCTTTCTAGTTTGTTTTGTTTAAATGTGTGCATATCATTCATAGGTCTCATTTTGTAAATTTGCTTCACACTTTGGAATCTCATGAAATTCGGTGCGAGTGAGTCAATAGTCTCTAACATAAATAAACCTAAACCCTTCCTTCGGTAAAATTTTAATAGAATTTTTTCCCAGCCATTGATTTTATCTAATGGTTGACAGAGAAAGATTATTTACATATGCCATATAGCACTGCCAGCAGCCACTGTCCAACCCATAATTCTCTCATAAGCTTCATAATACTCAAGACACTTAAACAAAATATGACATTATAGTTAGTTATGTAGAAAAAGAATAAAAATTTAATGCGATACTATTAAGGAGGTGCTTAAACACAGCAAAATATTTTGTACAGCATTTTTTCTAAGAAATTCAGAAGGAAATAAAATATTTGTGTCATTCTTACTCCGTCAAAAACTCATCCCAAGTCAAATTGAAAATATCATAGATTCAGATTTATGAATACTTGAAATGGTTCTGTACTGACAGCACTAGAGGTTTGGACTTTCCTAGAGATGCGAAGCTAAATGTGAATTTAACTTTCTGGGAGTTAAATGAGAAGTGCCATTGACTAGTAATTTGGCAATGGAGAATCATTCATAAGCAGATAATGAAACAAAAAGAAAAGAACAGGTGTTTCATTGTAAGAAAAATTATTTTGCACACCTCTCTACCCATATATCAAGATAGTAAGAAGTATTTATATTATTCAGAAATTGGTATCACTGTCAACATCTCAGATGTTGATGCTGATGTGTCAGAGCACACACATTGGCTATGTGGTAGGGTAGATTAACAAATAGGTACATATAAAAGATAAAGACAAAACATAAAGCTCCAATTGAAATGGTCTAGAAAGAGCTGCCAAAGGAAAGTGTGGTGTCTGAAGACATCTCTATACTGAGAAATTTTTGTCTGGGCAAAGGTTGGACTTCCCCGCCATAAGCTCCATTTATTTTTAGGGTTATGGTTGGGGTTGAGACAAAGAGAAAGCTTAAGGCTATATTCGTAAGAAAATGATCTTCCAAAGGAAGAGCTGAGGCTGAATGGACAGAACAGTCTTCAGATGAATATAGCACCTGTGATGGGACTGGTATCCTTTGCCATAAAAGTAAGCCTTAGCTATAAGGCAACGGCTGAGGTTACGCTTAGGAAAAAAGAAAGGGAATCCTCAGAGGTATAGTTTTAAGAACTCTGGAAAAGTGAAACAGAATGAAGCAAAGTGAAGGACAGGTTGACACAAGAATTCCGATACGGAAATAGTTGGGTCTGGGATGGGAGTGGAAACGATGGCAAAAAGATCAGAATATGGTAAGGTTATGACTTCAGAGAAAGCTGACACCACCAACGCAGTGCTGGGGCTAAGATTATGGTTAGGTCTAAGAAAGACAGAAAACCTAGAGCTCTACCTGGAGTGGGGCTGCTAGAACAAAGGAGGGGCTGGGTTAAAAGAATCGTCCCCAAAAAATTTTCTCAGCTGGGCCTTGTCTGGGAGGTTGGGTATAAAGCATAGCACATGCTTATGGCTAGGAGTAGGGCTAGGGTTAGATTTAGGGAAAGAGGAAGTCTACAGCTCCAGCTGGACGAGAGCTGTAAACAGGCTGAAAAAAGGAAGGGAAAGCTGTAAAAGAATTCTCCTCTGAGAACTTCTTCATCTGGGCCAGAGCCCCAAGTCTTGAACAAAGGCTCAACTAAGGCCAAGACCACAGTCAAGGGTTAGGGTAATAGATAGGAAAGGAACAAAGCCAACAGATGCAATTGGAGTGGAATTGCAAAGGGGCTACAAAAGGAAGGCATGGGCTCCAAAAAGCATGGTTTGCTGAAAACTTGTTCATCTGGATTGTGGCACTGGGACTTGAGATAACACCGAGCTGAGGACAAGGTCTAGGCTTATCGTTAGGCTTAGGGTTAGGAAAGGGAGAAAGCCTAGAGTTGCAGTTGGAGTGGGGATGCAAAGAGACTGCCACAGCCAGGTGAAGGCTACCAAAAGAATTCTTCCTGAAAAACTTGTTCATCTTTGCCATAGCCTGGCAGATGTTGAGCCAAGCCTCAGCTGAAGCTAGGGTTAGGGTTAGGTTTAGAAAGAAAGCAAGCCAAGAACAGCAGTTGGAGTGGAGCCGCAAAGGAACTGTCAAAGCAAGGTGTAGGCTGCGAAAAGAATTGTCCCCCGAAGACTTGTTCACCTGGGCCATTGCCTGTGGGAACCTGGGCAAAGGCTCAGCAGGTGCTATGGCTAGGGTTAGGAAAGTGACAAACCCTAACTCTAACCTTAGCATCAAATGAACCTTCACCCAAGTTTCCCCAGGCTGTGGCCCACATTAACCTGTTCTCTGAGGACAATTATTTTAGGAGCCTAAAACCTTGATTTGGCAGCCCTTTTGCAGCCCTGCTCTGATGGATTTCTGTGGTTCTTTTTTCTTGAACCCTAAGAAACACTAGTGATAGGCTGACTTCCCTGGCCATGGTTCCTACTCCAATCAATATTCCTGGGAGGAAAATTCAAGTTTCAGCTCCTCCTTTTCTTAGAGGGTTTTCCAGACTCCTAACCACAGTCGTCCAATACTTTCTCTGTGTTTTTCTCTTAATTGTAACTTTACTCCTAAAGGTAATCCTAACCGTAGGCTAAATCTAGATGTTGTCCTCCTCCTTCTTACCCAGAAAAAACTTTACTCAAGGGGAAGATGTAGCCCACAGTTTTTCTGATAGCCCCTTTTCTGCACCATTCAAGCTGTAGCTCTAGGCTGTTTTTCTCAATCATTAAAGAGCTGTTAAAAGGAATCCGAGTGGTACAAAAATAATTGTTTCCTTAGGAATTTTTCATCTTCACTGGCTTGTTTTTTCTTAGGTTCATTTTAGGGTTTGAGCTAGGATTATTTTTGATTGAAAGAGAAAGAAAGCCCAGAGCTAAAGAGTCATTGCATCTGGACAGCAGTTGACAAGGAAACCCAAGGGCTGACTCTAATATTCCCTTCTGAAGAATACTGAATTTTTGGATAGAGCACTGTCTTTGGCATATATGTCAGACAAGCATTTGGGTTAGAGTAGGCTTAGAGCCCAGAGTTGAATTTGTAGTGGGGCTGAAATATATCCTCTACTGTTAAGTAAGAGCTGATGCTACAACTGCACCATATTTCTGAAAGCATGTTTAATGGATGGATAGGGTTTCCTCTCCTACGGGTCAGCTTAGGCTTAGGGTGCAGGGTTAGGGTTGGGCCTGCTGAGGAAAATAAGAAGCCCAGAGCTTCAGGTGGACTGGGAGTGGAAAAGGGCTGCCAAAGAGATTTGGGAGTTGCAAAAATAATTTTTTCCTGGGGAATTTTCAGCATGGGTAAAGTCTATCTGGCCTTTTGTGAAGTTTATCTCAAAATTAGGATTTGGTGTTAGGGTTTTGGTTACTGTTATGAGAAAGACAAATCCTAGAACAATATTTTGGAGGCATCTTTTAAAGTTAAGTGAAACATTAACCTTCTTTTCTTAGGAATATTGATTCCTTTGTTGAAACATGCTCCCTGTCCTAGGGTTATGCCTAGGGTTAAGGTTAGGAGAAAGAGAAATCTCAGAGTTGCACTTGTAAGGGGACAGGAAGTGGACTGCCAAAGGAAACAGAAAATTCTCCTGTGAGGAACTTTCTGTCATAACTGGACTGGGATGCGTTTTCCGATGCTCTCCTTAGCATTAGGGTTTGGGTTGAAAGAAACAAAACAATTTGCTTGAACATATAAGATTTTTCCATACATACATTTTTTTTACTAGCCTTAACACATTAATGTGCCTGCATAATAACCACCACTAAGGATTACTTGTGCTATCCACAGACTTGCAGAGCAGGCATGCATTAACTTAGGCTAAGTACAAAAACAGGTGTGGAGGAGAAAGTTACAAAGTCCTCTACAAAGGAATGGATGTTTTGTTTTGTTTTCAAACTTACAGTAGCTAATTTTTTTCCTCTTTTCAGGATTATTTTGGCAATGAAAACATATATAGCTCTTGGTTTATATGATATTCTTTCCTCTGTATGCCTGTTCACCCACACACACACACACATGCACACAAGTCTACTTCAGAATTTTGTGCTGAGATCTCTACTAGCTAAAAAGGACTAGAACTGCCGCTGGTGGTATCTAGTACAATCCCAAATTTCATCCTAATAGTGTTTCTACTAAATCTAGGACAGGAATAATGATTGACAATGGACCAAGTTTTCAGCTGGAACTCTTGGGTGTAAGAGTGAAGGTAATAAAGTTCCAACAACTGCAAGTACAGCCCAGCGTATTGGCAACTTTGTGAACAACAGTAAGGGTTGAAAGGGGTTAGAAAACGAGAAAAACAGTTAAAACACCGTCTGAACTGCATTTGGGTTTTCTCTTCACTAGAAGCATGTTACAATACCTATTAGAAGTCATTGAAAGTGTTTTCAGTGATTTCCAAGGAAATATAAATATGATATTCTCTATAATTATTATTCTGTATAATTCTTTGATACTATAGTTTCTCCCATGCACATCGTACCAGCATCTGTGCGTCTGTGTGTGCTATTTGCCACAGCAGAGTATCAAACCGACAGCTTCAGGACTGTAAATCTAGCACATACACGACATAGTTTATATTTGAGAGAACATAAATATAACTTTTTTATTCCTCCTGGATAATCTTTCATAAACAAATTGAGGATGACTGAGCAATGTAAGCCTGAGTATGTCTATTTAGGAGGTCTTTAGTATAAAAACCTCTTCTCTCAGGAAGGGAGAGGCTTATGTCTTCAGCTCTCCTCAGTAAGAACTCGAATCCAATTTTCAAAACTTGAGGGAGTTCAGATTCTGGTTTATAGGTAGTTAATTAAAAGCAACAGAGACCCACATCCAAATGTAACCAAGGGGTTAGTGCACTCATACTGGAACTTGATCAAGACCTATCTCACCTTCTTGCTTAGGAATGAGCAAATTCGTGTAAGTGAAATAAGGAGCCTCTCTGTAAGGCTCTGACAGAAATAAGGATGTTTATGGGAATAACAGTTATGGGAATAATCTTAACAGTATTTCACTGACAGCTCCCATTTAGTTTGCTTCTTTGGACTAGCCTCTTCCCATGAATCTGACCCAGTTTATGCCTACACTGCTTACTGCTTCCTTGAGCGTGAGATCCATTTATCAAGTCAGAATTCAGACCACTGTTTTGCATTCTGCTGATCAGGCATCACTTGAAATCCTCTTCTAGCTTGTTCATGCCAATCTTTAGAGCTTGAAAGCAAAAAACATGTGAGTCTGTTACTTCTCAAGAAATGGCTGTTGTTAACTTTCCCATTTAATCATTTTTTCTATTATTTAAATATACATAGGTGTATATATGAACTATTTTACATCCTTATATTATCATATATATTCAAATGATAGTACCTATGTACAGACCATGCTAACAAAATTAATCGTATAAAATCCAAATATTCCATACCCACTGGGCATACCTCTAATGATTACAATGAAGCACTTGATGAACAGAACTAGCACAGAACTAGAACTAGATATGAACAGAATGAACAGAACTAGAAAATGTAATTCTGTAGCATGCTGCCAGATGATACTGAAGAGTTTTCCTGATTGTTTTATAAACACGCAACACATCCAATTGCATAAGTCAGTTCTAGGTTGTTAATTGCCTAGAGCAGAAGACTAAAACAAATGTAGGTACCTGCTGCGTTTTGTTGCTCTTCCTGCTTAGGAACAGTAAAGATTCTAGTCTGCAAATCTACAGATGTCCATTCATGTGCTAATGACTGAAGCAAGAGTATCACCAGGGAAAGCCTAAACAGAGGTTAATAGCTGGGAAAAAAAGCATCTGTGCCACCTCCAAATCCTTGCCTGTTTGGTAACAATAAGGACAGAGCTGAAAAAAATCACAGTTTTTAAGGACAAATGTGAATTTTAGCTTATTCTATATTTCATATTTTATAAGTTACACAAAGTAGCTTTCTATTTACGTAGATGTGGAGGTAGGTGAGCAAGAGTGTCAGCTGAGGATAATCAAAGTTAAACAGATTTTGTTCACATATCAAGTTCACTCCTTTCTCAGTGCCCACTCTGGAACATCAAGCAAGTAAATTTAATCAGTTGTTTTAAGTTAATGTATAGGCGTGCACACGGGTGTGGATAGGGCTTTGGACTGGCATCCCCGGCCACATAATTTTTTCCTGCCTTTTTTTTCTGAGTGTCAGTAGACCTACTACTGCTGCTGTGTAGCCATGTAACATCAAATTGTTACAGTAAAACTATTTTGGGGCTGTGCTCATTGCACGCATGGATCCGATTGTCTAAACCTAAGGGAATAAAATCAAAATCCCTACAAATGCTCTAAGAAAGTAATTTAATCACTGAAAAATATCACTGGAGCCAACAGTCCCAAAGAGATTTACCGGGGCAGTGAGAGTGGTCATATCTATACTATACCAGGGCACAGGCTTGTCCATGCATTTGCCATGTGGCAATAGGGTTAAAATCAGAGCTATAGCTGCTGGAGTAAGAGGTGCTGTTTACATTCAAATTCTTGTTATGGGCAAAAGGGAACGTACCATATCAATTGAGCTAAGAATTTATTGTTATTCCAGTTAAATATCTTAATATTTCAGTCCTCCTTAAGTGGAAGCGGGGTGTGTTATAACATTTTCAGCATCCTGAAGCCTTTGCTGGGAGGGCAGTGATGTTGATGGCTGAGGTGGGAGGCTCTTCTTCCCTCAGTCTTAGGTATGTGTGGGTTTACATTTAAACACTTTCTTAACAGTCCGCTTACTTCTTATTAGTTCCTGCCTGTAGTTTAGTGCATTAGCCTAGGACATTGCTAGGATAAAATGTATTTTATGGGATAAAAGTACAGACTAGAAAGAGCAGAAAAGGGAGTGCTTTTAAGCAAGACTAGTCTACAATGACTATCAACCCAGACATGTTTGAAATGAGTTAGTAGTTTAGCACAAACATCCAATATTCACTCACATATGCTGCCACCTAGAGTCCAACACTGTTGCATTATGGAAACAAGGGTAACTGACTTTCATGCAAAGTCATTGTATTTGTGTGGTTACTTTAAGAAGTACAGGAAGGTGGACTTTGATATTAGGAGAAGTATGTGGCAGGAAAAAGTGAAAGAGAAAACAAGCGAGGATGATGAACTGAATGAACTGAAAACAAGCAAGGATGATGAATAGATGAACTTGAATTTTGTAAATCTCTTGCTTACAAAACCTTTCACAGAATCACAGAATCACACAATCGTTTAGGTTGGATGGGACCTCTGGAGATCATCTAGTCCAACCTCCCTGCTCAAGCAGGGCCACCTAGAGCATATTGCCCAGGATCACATCCAGACGGGTTTTGAATATCTCCAGCGAAGGAGACTCCACTACCTCTCCGGGCAACCTGCTCCAGTGCTCTGTCACCCTCACAGTGAAGAAGTTTTTTCTCAGGTTTAGGTGGAACTTCCTGTGGTTAAGGTTCATGGACAAACAAATTCAGATCTTGCATTTAAAGGTTGAATTGTTGAATTGAGCATAGGAAAGCGAGTCAGAGATGCTGTTCCACACATTTATCAGAATATTTTAAAAATATGTGCATTCCAGTTCAATTTCCAGGTCTGCAAAATAATAGTCAGCAGATTAAGAGATGTTCTACTTTAGCAGCCTTGCCTTCATTTTTGATGAAAAAGCCTGCCAGTCTTCAGGAAGTCTTAAAGAAAGTACGTTTACACTTCTCTTCACCACTAGAATATTGTAGAAGACAAAATATCCCCATGAGTTAGCCTGGCTGGAAATTCAAGGCAGCCTGGGAAATGAGCTATCCTGCTACGTCTCAGAAATTGCAAACAGCAGCAACCTGGTTTCTCAGCTAACCTGAAGGAGCTAGCAACATTTGCTAAAAAATGCCTAATGCAGCACCCGGACCTTCACTCTGTGCTTAATTTGTTTAGAAATGAGATATGAACTTGGGTTTCAATTTGCACAGCAGAATATGGTTTGATTAAATGTGTCTGGATGCATCTGTAACAGGATTACAGATTTCAGTTAAGAGTAAGCAACAGTCATTACACGGTAATACTTTTTCATGCATGTCTTAACAGCCTGATTTGGGGTGAGAAATAGGAATGTGGTGGAAAAGTCTTTTGTCTCTTTCTCCCCTCCACATCTTTATTACTGCTTCCTCATCTCAAGTCCTTTTTTTCCAACTTAACCTTACAGGTCTTTCCTTTCCCTTTGCTGGACTGCTATCGAAGCAACAGTTTCTAGTTCTACTGAGTTCTGAATGCTGCCATGACCCCAGTCTAATCTGCAACTCTTCTGCCTGTTAATAAATGATAGTGACTAGATCTTTGCTGTATTTGATTGCTGAGCCAAGAGGATTAAGCCAATGTGTCCATACTGTCAGCAGGGGTAGTATTTGACTGTACTAGCCGCTCCTTTAACAGGGCTTGTGTCCATACTGCAAAGTGGAGAGCAGGCTTGAGAAGAAAGTCTATGTTCACTGAGCCCCACCGTGTTGGTGTTTCAATACTCACATCCAGTGGTAGCTCAAGCAGAGCTTACTCCAAATACCTCCTGCTCAGTGGGTGATTAAGCCCCACTTATAGCTACTCTGTCCCGACCACGTGTCAAAAAGTATGGGTCATATTGCTGAACCAAGCATACTCACATTCTCTCTTCACCAGGAAGCTCTAGAGCTTGGACCGGTCTGACTTCTTAACATACAACTGAGGCTTTACAGGGTAAGCTTCTCTTCTAGAGAGCAAGTTCAAACCTCTGTTTCCTGGACTAGAGAGAGAATACTCGGTCACAGAAGGTATGTGCTGAAGTACATCTTGCAACTGTGCAGCCAAATTTTATTTCCACCGAACAGGATGGCCTCACTCAAAATGCTTAGCGGAAACACTCCCTGGCCTCTGCTTTTCTCCAAATCATGTCCAGGAAGTCTAAAAAGATGTTATTTGACATGGGCCAAAACCATGCCAGAAAGCATGTTAACAGTGCTGGACATCATTGCTTGGATCTGTGCCCTGCTCCTATGTAGTTCTGTGTCCTCAGAGAGCACTAACTTAAGACAGTGGTGAAAGTAGATGTACATCTTCTTCTGACTAGGATGCTGGTCCTTTGCGTAAGAAATACCATTTGTTAACTATGCTTTAAGTGTCCTGATTCTTCCTGAGGAAAAATAGGAATGATGGATGGAGAAGGTGAGAACAGAGCAAAGCAGATTTTTCTGCATGTTTCCTTCTAGGGGCTTTATAAATAACCATTACTATAATAACCTCTTATGACCAGGCAGGAGAGTAAGTTGCTAGCATATGTTCAACAGCCACACTGTCAGGAAATCCATTCAGTCCTATCCAAAATCCTCTGCTGGCAGGGGTTGCCAGCAATGGGACAAGGAAAGTAGGTATATATGTTAATAAACTGTCAGCAACTTTCCTGATACATTCCCTGTGGGAACGGGGTGAAGATAGGATGTCACAGATAATATCCTTTACCCTTCTTCATCCCATCTAATCTCTTGAAATACCAAGCTCCTTAAAACTCCTAAATGTACTAAATCATTAAGGTTGATACAAGAACTTACACACCTAACAAAACCTACATTGCCACTACTTATTCCAGGCAGTACCATCATAAGCTTTGAGGTGGAACAAACGTGTCTGCCCAGTTATGTCACATACCTGAACGACTCTTCTCACCATCACCTAATGGTGAAAAGCACTGTAGCACACACTTTGCTTCCTCATGAAGTGTGTAAACGCACGCAAGGTATTTTACAGAATATGGCAGAGTCCTACTTTAGTGGACTTCTCATTCTAAATAACAGCTACCCAAGAAAATGGAGAGGAGACAAAGTTTGACTACGCAATGATTAATGCATATATCTGGGTGGAGTTATCTTTCTTCTTCATATATCATTGCGGTGGTTGGAGGTATTTATCATATAGACATCTGGCCTGGTCATAGCAGAATCAGTGAATGGACTGCACATGCGCAGACTCTATTTCAACGAAAAAGAACCAGTCCGTTGTCAGTTTAGACTGTACTGAAAAACTCAGTTTGTGTACACTGCCAACACACTGGCTCAGTTTGGAAACGACTCACAGGCAATGCACTAAACCTACGTTTTTTGCCAAATGAGGCAATAGATCTATAATTTTGCTACATAATGTTCAGGCCAGCTTTCTCTTCTGCAGAGGAAAGCAAACAATTTTCTAAACTAGCTGTATTTAAAAGGAAATATGGCATATTCCGCCCGTTCATTCCATTCTCATATTTCTATTCACTACTTACTGTATGTTCATCACTATTTTATTTATATCCTGCAGAGTTAAAGGAATAAGGGAACATCTGGTGCATCTTTGCACCAATGTTCTGGATAGCTATTGCTAGCACATGGAATGAAGCGGACTACTAAGATCAAACCCCTTTTCTATAAGAATAGCATCAAAATATGCAGTAACTCTGGCTGATCACCTAGACACTTGCTAATGATGAGGTCTCAGTCTGAGTGTGCATTTCAGTCTTTGAAATACACAGAAAAATGTTGGAAATAAGTTGGAGTTTAGAGCACAGACAGAGAAATGGAAAGGCCAGGCAGCGAAGAAGGACAAGAGGGAGTGAGAACACATGTGACATTTCCAAAGCCTCCTAGCAGATTCACACGTGGAATTATCTCTAACTATAGTGCGAAGGAATTAACCATATTCCAAAGACCTCTCTATTTCAGTAAATGAAAGGGTATGAGGACAAAGGGCTAAAGGTTTGCAGTGACAGGAGAGGGGTGAGATGAGCTTAGTCTGAAAATCAGCCTGCAAAGGAAAGATATTTTAAAAGATACAGGGTGTATTTCTGAAAAGCACCTGTATCCCATCTTCCAGAATCACAAAGCACATAAAGTAAGTAGTATTCTAGCCATGACTGTTAGAGGACATAAGCAAAACAAGAGTTATATATATATCTTAGGGTTACTAGACCAGATGATATTGGTGAAGAAAGGGTATTACTGCTGGTTATTTTCCTTACGTCTGAAACTGAGACGTGACCTACAGATTCTCCATTCTGCCCAACTTCCTAACCCTCACTCTATTGCTCTCTGCTTCCCACTGACCCTTCATTGAAACCCTCCAGAAGAAGGATATCAAAGACCCAAAGATCAGAGGCAAGCTTGAGTGTCTGTCACGTAGTGTGCCCAGTAAGAGGAACTCCAGCAACCGGCAGATTGACAAGGGATGCCTTAAATGGCACGTGTGATTCTTCCACTCAATTTACGCTAAACTGTTTGACTCAGCACTGACACACAACTAGGGAGAGATGGGAGGCAGCGGAGCTAATGAGACAGTTTTGACAGGGACAGCTCTTACCCTTCCCTTCGTCTTCTTCCACACACCAACCCTCCAAACTGATAGTTCCAACCTAGCATTTTCCTAAGGCTTCCACTTATATTGCAATACTGTTTATAATAGATGCTCTGTGCTCAATGCTTTTTTTCACTGAGTTAAAACTAGGAGACTAGGAAGTACGACTATGATGGGATTCATGCAGTGATGGGATTAACATGTAATATCCAAAAGGTAGCTGCCTGGGCGAATCAAATGCTAGCAGTCAAGAGCAGCGGTAAGTTCTCATCGCAATATGTAGAAAAGCTTTTTTAATGTTCTAAACTGGAGTATGTTCAAGTTTGAGAAGTAATATTTTTTAGGTTAGAGAAAATAGAATGAATTTAGAAGATCATATACTAAAACGAATATTCATTTTGCTTCATCTTACTCAACCGGAGAAGAGAATATTGGGTCTATGTTCCCAATAACCCTTACCTGCTTCCACCGAGCAATTCCAGTACTGCTGTATTCCATGTGACACTGCAATGAAATGAAGTTCCTCAGAAATTCAGATGGCCCGCATTTACTTCAGTGCACCGTTTCTTAGTGCTGTTCTAGATAACAGTTTTGATCCATAATTCCCTGTGTTGTTAAAAGCAGTTGCTGTTCTTAAGTTTTACTCCAGCAGTTTAAATCAGCTAAATAAACAGCCATTTAGGTGTGTTTGCCTGGACACAGAGCTGGGGCTTTTCAGCAGTCAGCCTCTGGAACTTACCCTTGATTCAATGAAGCTGAAAGAGGTTTGATCTTTCAGTTAATAGGGTGAGGCAGAGAGCATTTTTCATGGTATTGGAAGGCAATTTCAGTGGGGTTGCAGACACAGAAAACACTGCTGTGTTTTTTCTTGGGGAAGATAATTAACACATATATGTGAGCAAGGACATTTCAGCCACATACATTCCCTCTGCATCCTCACCTGAAGGAAAGGGCTCGGCAGCTACGTGGCTAGCAGAGCAGAGGCAAATTCTAGTGCGAGTTTACACAGTCATTAACTCCCCAGTAAGTCTACATCCACAAGACTGTGCTTACTGTGTCCACGCATAGGAATATTTAAACTGTACAAAAGGGCACAAAGTTAATAGATATTTTCTAAATTTGCACTTAATAAAGCATCTGAATTGCTCTTTAGCTTGCACGCTAGCTACTTCCAAAGGTTAAAAAATTTTATCACACTTATTCTTCATATTCATATTCTTCATATTCATCTTTGTTTTGATTCTTTACTCAGTGAAGGAATTGGAGAGCAGTAGAGAGCATTGTTAGTGCCCTTTGGGCCTGCTTTAAGGGAAATGGAGATGATCAGTTTAATATTCCTGATAAGCACCCTATCAAGAACTGAAATAAATAGAAAAAGATGACCAACTTTCTACTCCAAGCCAGCTATGCCTGTTCAACACTCACAGTTTTATGGTTACCGACAATGCTGTGTTAACACAAAACACACAGCGCTTACATGAGGAGCATTTCTTATGCATCTTGGGTAACTAGAGAAAGCATGATCTAAACCAATTCTCTCCCAGTGGGAACCATAGACAAAATACACTGCTACAGGACTTGGGAATTCTGCCTTCTGAGGCACAGGAACTTGGTTTACTCTATGACACATCTTGCATTTTAGATTTAAGAAAATATCCACCTGTTCCCTGGGGATGTAAATCATCCCATCATATTAAGGTATAATTTTGCCCAATGTCTTTGGTCTCAGATTTCCCTTTCTGTTCCTCTTATACAATGTCATTCTCTTTCATTTGACAGTCAAACTATCCAGGTCTTCTACGAGTCTACTAAAGCAGATAACTGGCCTAGTAAAACATAAGAAAAATAAAAACAACAAAAAGACAGAAGGAACTCTATTCCCTACCTTAGGCATCTTTCACTCTAAATATATAGGCAATATGATTTAGATTCACAGATGTAAGAATCCAAGCATTTTGGCTTCAGTTTACAGAGATTACTTCATCCAGAAGAGTGAATGTGTTTAAGAGGATAACTCCTTTGGTTACAGAATTAACTGCACAGGCAAATTATAAATTTATAAATAGTGTCAATTTTCTTCTACCTTTAAGCAGTCTTCTCTCTTGTGAATTAATTATATATATATGCTCTCTCTCTATACATACATACACACAATATTATATATATATATCTAATAAATATATGTGAGTTTCTTAACAATTTAGGGATGAAAAGTCATAATATAAGTGTTAAACTGCAGTTACTCAAATTCCTTGGCGTTTAAGTTACAGCCTTCTTCTGTGCAAAATCGAAGGGCAAAATAGGGGAACTTAATGTGCGTTCTTGCTATCACTTGGATGTGTATAAACCATGCCTTTGATTTCTGCGTATTTTGCTTTCCAGTCTATTAAAAGATTATTGCCTCAGCTACCTGCAAGCTGCATTCTTGTTATGTAACCTACAGACCTCATAGCCCATTTCAGAATAATCAGGGTTTTATAAAAGCATGTTGAACCCACTGGCACACACATTTTGCTTCATTAGGTATTACACACTTCATGCCATGAGGTTTTTTTTATTGTATGGAACTAGACTGCCCTTTATCTTAATAAATATGCATGTCCCTGAATTCATTAAACAACCTTTGTTACACAGAAATGAAAAAAGGTTTGAAGAAGTGACAGCTGATTTCTGAAATTTCAAAGGAGCAGTATACAGCCCTTGGTTTGCTAGATATATATGAACTGAAATATCAGATTTTGTTTCTACACGTAGGCTTCTGAGAAATTCACTTTTTTCTTCATTTCTTTAATTCTTTTCCCTAAGACTTCTGCTCAGGATAATTTTTCCTCCACATACATTTCCTTTCCCTACAGTAAAAGTGGCTATCAACATTACAGGCATAAGAATAAATCTTACAAATTCTCAATAAGCTTTTTCCTGTTACTAGGGAAGTGGCTGGGGATAAAGTGAGAACAGAAAACAGAAACCATGAGGATCTGGCTACATGACCTCATCCAATATGGCCTGTCCCAGATTGGACTTATGTAAGAGAAAAACGTAGCTATCAAGTTAAAACTCACAATTCTGGGGGCTAAGCTCAGCTTTTGCTGAACATTAGGGTCCACTTTTGCCCACCCCATTGTCAAGGAGGCTAACTGCCAAGTCCTTGTTTGCAGCTCCTGCTAACAGCTCTCCAGAAGTGCAGTGCCATGTCAGTAAGTAGCAAACAGAAGGTAGTCACAGGCATCTCCGACTTTTGTGTGACACTTCTCCTTGGCAGGTCCCTTCTCATGAGAATGTAACGGCCCCCATAGGCCTCCTGAGCACATATTACTTAGCTCCTGAACATCATTACCACCACACACTCCTTCTGCCCATCCTGCCCTCACAACATTCTCAAGTGAAATAATAAGGGATTTCAAAAGGATAGAGAGATTGTTTACAAATTAAACAGACACTTCTCATTTTTACCCAATGTGATACAGTCTCAGTGAGTGCCACATATATTCAAGCACAATAAAAATCTTTTCCTTTTTTTTTCCAGAAGACATTTAACTTGTTCTAAGTAGCTTGGTTACAGGTTCTCATGACAGAGTAATGGATAAACTTGAATCATTTCATGCGATACCTACTTTGGAGACTATACTAGAAGAAGAAATCTTCTTTTAGAAGATCTACCATCTGGAAGCTAAATCTGAGCATTCAGTGTCAATGCAGCTTTGATGAAAAGACTTAGATCTTGTTAGCACATCTCAGCTGCACACATTCCAATTACAAAAGGGAAGACTAATATCATCAAATTCAGTCACCTGAAACTTAGCTGACTACTTCAAAATGAGTAACCTTAAGCTTTTTTTATATTAAGGGAATGAATGAGGCACCTCCGGAGGGTAATTCATCTCATCCGAAAACTGGGTATTTTACACAAGAGGAATCTCTTTCTGCAGACACATTCATTTCACTGACTACAAAGCTCACAGTTTAAATTTAAACAATTGTCAAGATTCTAAGTAAAGTAGGATAAAGATTGCACAAAATATTTATTATCTGAACTCTGTTAAATCAGGCATTTTCTTTGGGAAAGAATGTCCAGAATTGCCTGGAAAAGTAGGTTCCTTAGCAATAGATAGTTTCTGGCTGTAAATCTTTCGGAATGCAGTACAGTTGGTATACAGCCAGTAGTTACTGATCTCTGAAGACATTATGTAATGCAATACAGTACATATAAGCCTTCCGTAAACAAGTCCAATTTTGCAGAATTCTGCTAACGGACTTTTCAGATATCCTATCTCAGACATTGCAAAAGGAGCAAGAAGTTTGCAGGAGAGGAACTGTTGACAAGGCTGCAGTAGTTACAGGAACTAAAAAAAGAACAAACTCTAAATTTTAAATGCCCAATTTATTTGTGTTTTTGCTATGTAAAATTACTTAGGAAATACCAGAGGAAATATCCCATAGAGCCTAAACGACACTAGGGGTCCACATATATGCAACTGAATCCTTCCATTAGGTAGGTGTCTGCAGGCATGCTACTTCTTTAAGCTTTCAGTATAACACACAAAGGTCTGATCAGTGTTATCAAAGGAGCCTAGCAAGCAACAGCTCACTGAGTAGGGATTGAGAGCTTGATTTAGTTGCTCACATGTAGGCACATAGTATTATTTGAGATGCCTGAGAGTACTCAAGAAACATGGCTGGCAAACATGACACAGGACATGAAGAAGACCTGTGCCCTTCTGAAGTGGTGGCTGGTGGCTCTTTAGCACCTCAAGTAACACTAAATGGTGTCTAAATGATGTCTAACACTAAATGGGGTGTGTGACCACCCCTCATGGCCGGTCAGCTGCATCTGACCTGTGAGATCACTTTAGTCTCCGCTAGTTATACTGACTAGAGTTCAGTTTAGTTGCCTAAGCGCTCATGACATTTGAGATGCCTAAAGGTATTTCATGTGACTTCCAGTTGTCAGTTCGATAGTGCTAAGGCCTCCCTTAGGCCTTCTGTCACACCTACGGGACCATGCAAATATTCTGGATCCTTTATAGCATCTCACATGGCTCTTGGTTCCCCTTACTTAGGCAGTTGAATCAAGCCCTAGCTCTCCATTGACTATAGAAGCAGCTTAGATACCTACTGTGCCTCCAGCTCCCTACACACAGATGGCAAATTTAGGTATACTAATCTCAGACCACATCCCATGCAAGGTTCCTTACCTAATACTTACAGTTAAGGACTTCAAAAGCTGTAATGAAGAGAAAATATGTATTAGGTTCTCAGGGACTTTCAGTTGGAGGGCATTATTCAAGGACAATACATTGTTACAGCAAGAAGAAAATTTGGGCTTGGGTTATGAGATACAATGATGTAATGCACAGAGCTACACTTGCACGTCTGTGTGTCTTTTGGCTCTTACTTAGACAACAGTGCAAACCTCCATTTCTAAAAAGTGAATAACACTGTTTTATTATTTCGCATCATCACAGCTACTAGGTACCCTTTTGCCAAACTGAGTCTCCATTTTGCTATGTGATATATGTAGCCAACAAAAGGATAAATCTCTGTCCAAGGAGCTTGCAATCAAATTATAAGACAAGACATAGCAGACAGAGATTGACTGGCGCACAAAGAAAGCACAGTGAAACCATGACACAGTATTGAACTTCAAGTGCTCTCAGCATACCAGCAGTCTAACTGTTAAGTCACTGTCAGGAAATATAATTTCTCTCAGAAGGCTATTAGCTCCTAAATGGATCCGAAAGCTTTTTCCTTAAAGGAAATTTTAAAGCCTACCTCAGAAACAAAGACATGGAGTCAAGCAGATTTAAACAAATTTTAAGCCCTAGATTGGTACCAGAAAGCACACAACTCTTGACATGATTCCTCACTCCAGAACAGAGGTATAGGGAACATGAAATCATGAACTCTAACATTCTTTTCTTTTATTTTTGCCTTTTTTTTTTTTTGGGGGGGGGGGGGGCTTTTAATCTTCCTGTCACCCTGCAGCAATAGTTTCCTCTGTGCTCTTTCTTTATTCTGATACTATACTAAACTAGGAAGATTGCTACAACAAAAGAGTTAATTGTGTAATATCCCCCATACTGGGAGGAAATGACATACAGCGAAAATAGAAGAAGAAAATCTTTATGACTTTCTGAGATTTAAATTTTATAACAGTGAGGTAACAGATATAATACCATACAGAAGGCCAAAATATAAGGGATATTTTTCCTACCTAAATATGTGATTCACTAGCTTAATTATTTAGTGCTTCAGCTCTTGGGAAGAATTTTTTTCTCAAATCTAATATTTGCAGATGCAAATTTAGCAGAAGGAGGTTGGAATTTATTTTTATTTTCTTTTCTGCTATGTTTGTTTCTAACAGAACGATGCATTTGCTTCTCAGCATGCAATGGCATTTCATACAGATCCATCCGAAAAATACTGAAGTTTTTTTATCCTAGCACATCTGTGCTATTTGCAGCGTGTGCAACATGAAGGCACCCTTTAACAAAATGATACAGAATGGAGTGGATTAAAATGTTGAGCTACAATAGAATGCAGTTGTTCTGCTTGAGCATTCCTATAATTTCAGAGATTTGGTGCAGAACTGAAATGTAACAAAAAACATATAAAATCCACATTAATCCTTTAAATGCTGCCTCCACAAACACACTTTTTCTGTGTCCATTTAACTAGTGACCTAGAAAGAAGTTAAGGTTAACATTTTTTTAAAAAAAAATACCGTTCAGTTCATAAAATAAAAGTAATCTTACGTTTTGGTTTATTTAGCTTACAAATATATGAGAAATTTTCCTAACAGCAGTCATGAATGACTGCACAAACAGTATGTAAGAACGTAGTGAGAGGCATTTGGGTTACTGCAGCTTGGTAAGTTACCACACATGAGCTGAGATGTGATGATTAACCATTGCAAGCTCTTAGCCTGTCCCATTTGTATCATAAGATATAGTTGCTCAAACCTTGAGTTTACTTTATTTCCGCACACAGTTGGAGAGGGTTGGAGGACAGCCATCCATAGACATTATCATGCTTTTTGACTGTGTCTCCATTCACAGAATCTGATTAAATATAGCATGAAACCACATAACATAGTAATGTCATTAGATTGATTTACTAGAGAATTTACACTTGCAGTACTTTTCAAATAACCATATTAGATTGGATCTTTAAATGTGCTCATCATCCTCAATTTCTTCTGCTCAGGTTTACAGAATAACCAGATCTCTGAATCATTTGAAATTTGAATCAGATCATTTTTCCTACAGAACCACCTAAACGTATATAAGACCGAGAGACATCTCTTAGAGTGATCCAGACCCTGGATATTTCAGACAACTGAATCTCATAATTCTCTATTAGAAAATCTCAACATAAAACCAGTTCAGTTGTTTGCCACATAACTCACATCTTGAAGTAGTTCCAGAACCATATTGTTCCCATTTTAGAAATGTTTTTTTTTTTCTCTAGCTTCAATCTAAATGTATTCATACCTAGTTCATATTAATTCATTTTTGGGTCAAATTTGTCTATAACTTAATTATAGCTTTTCCTTATATATCAGTTATTTACTTTCTCACTTAAGAATCAATCGTATTTCAGCCTTTTTTTTAAATAAAACAAACATTCATAAAACAGGCTCTCCATTCCCCCCTTTCTTCATAAATCATCCCTAAAGCTCTTTTCAGTTTTTTTCTTTCTAACTTGGTCACTTAGAATTGTACTCAATTCTGACAAAATCTAACCAGTGTCTTTTACACTGCCATTAACACTCCCCTGTGTGTTTATCAGAAATAACCTACCCTTAAATCATGTTGGTCTTTTTCACTAATATTACACATTTAAAGGTCATACCTACTGTTCGATTGACTAATAAACCCTCTCTTGTCTAGACAATAGTAAAATAATTCAACCAAAACACGAAGGTGACACAAACACAAATGCTCATGAATTAATTCAGGTTGGAAATTAGATGATTTGAAATCATCTGGATAAACTGAGTCTAGGGCAGTCTTCCACATGGAAAAGAGCACAGATGAACAACCCAACTACTATTCATATTATGAAACATATAATGTGGTCACCTGTGACATAAGAGAAGCTGTACAGATGATCCAGAAGTCCCTGTTCTGGTTCAGGGCTGAAACCAGCCCAAGGAGGATGGGAGCAAAACAGAGAAACAGGCAAAAGTCTGCTCCGTTGTAATGTGATGGAAACCACATGGGGTTCTAAGGGGCAACGGAGATGTGAGGAGGTGAGAGGAAGGCAGATAGGTTTAGGACCTGGCTCTTCCCTCCCCATTAAAATTCTTCGCTATATGAAATATAGAATGTTGTGTACTTAGGTTTTATCTTTTGCAAACCACAAATAAAAGAAAAACACACTCACACATAGGTGATCTCATACAATAAACATTGGATTTACAGTTGGGTGCCTAATTCCCTAAAATTGGATGGCAATAATCCCTTTAATCTATTCTTCCATTTTAAGATGATAGGCCTCTGGCACCTTTAATACTTAAACCCACACTGTGCCCTGAGCTCACACCTCTCCTGATAATTCAGCATGTCATGATTATGCAAAAACTCAGTCCACTGCTGCTCTAAGATAGGATTAACCACATTTCAACTGCACAATAAACTTAATACAGAAGAAATATCATGAAAAACTATATGAAAATATATCACTGTTGGAGAAGTATTCTAGGGATAAAAGTATCTGGTTTTCCTTGTATTTGCATGTTTGTTAGTAGAATTGCATTTTGAAATTATATCAGAAATAAATATGCACTTCCATTCTGTCTTTAAGTGGTTTTATTTTACTTCTTTGGTCTCAGATGCTGCTCAAGTCTCTGTTTGGCATTGGATTTTCATAATTTTGTTGACAAATCCCTTAAAAATTTGTTTGTTGCCTTCAATAGTATAAATGTATGTTTATGCAACAGCATATATTTTATAGTTTGCAATATTTTGCAAGTGCTTCTGCTTTATTATGAGTAAAAATTATACTACTTCAGTGGTGTGTTCCATGACAGCTCAGTATATCAGAGTAAGATGTATTTGATGTTTGCAGTATCTCACTATAATGACATGTTTTGCCATAAATGATGGACTGGTCTTCTCTTTAGCATTAGTCAAGATATTCAGTCGAATGGCAAAATATGGGTGGTTAAGACAACTTTTGTTCTTTTCAATTTGTTCTGGAAACACAGTAGTACATTTGATTTTGAACCGGGCATGTAGCTAAACACCTGCATAAGTATTTCTTTCTTCCTCTAAACAGTTTGTATTATATTCAAAGATTAGGTGAAACAAATGATTATTGTAAATTCTGTATATTATGTTAAAGCATTGCTCAAAAAAGTTCAAAGGAAATTTGCTTATTTATATGCTTCTGTACACTTAGTGTTCTAATTCAAATAGACAAAACAACCTTGTCAAACAAGGATATAAATTGGACTTAGTATCCTGAAGCAGAGAAGAATTCATTAGCTCTGTTACATACACCAACAAATACAGGTAAGTTACCTAAAACAATAAAAATGATATCTATGCAAATATAATTTGCTGAATACATCTGAATCACTTGTATAAAACATAGGAGCAATGCAGCTGCTCATACGTGTAATATTCATTTTTACTAGTAATATTATCCACATGCATGTGCTGTTTCATGCACTGTATATTTATTAGTATTTTACTCAGCAAAGGCTTTGTTATTGACATGAACATTCACTGCAAAGGAAAAAACAAATGAATACCAAATTCCTTCTGTCTATAGTTAGGCAGGCAATAGTGCAAATTAATTAAAAATATGGTGTTTCATAACCAAAGCAATTATGTTGAAAAGGCTGCCTGAGACTGAATGAAGCACATTTCCATTAGCACCCAGCACAAGCACTGTATGGTGAAAAAGTCAGGGCAGAAAAAGAGAAAAATGTACAGTGAAAAGCAAAATATTACATTATTTATAATTGTGCATTGAAGGAAGGCTGTGACAATGAAAGCAGCCAAAGCTTCTGACGGTAAACACAGCCAGGGAGCTGCTTCTTACGTGAATAACACAGCTTCTTAGGTGAAATAACTGTCCTAACATATGTCCAGTATCCAGTTACCATTTTTGAAAAATTTGTGCTTTATCTTGCTAGCTCTCTCTGATAAAGGAAGAGCCTGTTAGGCACCTGTTACTTTGTTAGGGTCACTCCTCTAAATCACCATATTAAAGTTATTACTTACATTTTTGTATACTGGCACAGTGGAAACCAAATGAGATGTGAGGTAATTTTTTCTACTGCTAAAATCAAAGCAAACACTTTAAAGAATAAAGCCCACTATCCATACCTTTCATACTCACAAATACAGATGTCAGGCAGGACAAGAAGACCAGCAGGTGATGAAGATAGTATCAGGATAAACACAGAACAAAAGGGCAAATAGGTAGTATAATTCTAATTTATACTCCAATTCATCTACTTTATTTACTATTTTTAGATTAAATATGTTTATATGTCCCATTTCCTGTTGGTAGGTATTTACTCATTACTACTTGCATCATTTCTACTTCACTATCATTACAATGGCTACACTGTTATTTCCTGACTTTGCAGGTAATTTAATAAAACACGTCATACCAAAAACATGTAGTCTGCACATGGTCCAGTCTACCAACAAATCATGTCTTTATGCTTTATTTCCCTGTTAATATCAGATCAATTTCCATTCCCAGATGAACAAGATAGTACACTGCCTTTTCTGGGTAGGAGGAAAATATACTGTGCATATCGTAACACCCCTAATTCATTTTTATGCCAATTATTCCTATTCTTTCCTGTTTTGTATTACTCATTCCTTTCTATGTATTTTCTATACATTGCTAAAAAATCTTTATATGCTCAAAAAAAACCCCACTATTATTGGCATTGTTTGTTTATATATCACATTTATCATATCCTTTACACATTAATTTGACATTGTAGCAGTGTCCTCTTGTCCTATGGATTGTCCTTCATCAATAGATTTATTTCCTAATCAATTCTGAGATGAACAGCAGCTACATAAAGTGACACAGAAGTCATTCAACATCTATTGCCTAGCTATTCAGATTTCAATGGCATTAATAACAGCGCTTTTTTTGTAATAGGTTCAGCATATGAGGCCTGACTACATCTTTATGTTCTCTTCTTTCCTGAATAATTACTAGCAATTTCAGAAAAGAATGGCAGGGCAGACTGAAATTGGTGGGTCTGCATGCGAGTCTGTATGGTTTAGTTATTGTGTGTAGGATCAGAACTGTTATTATCACTGTCTTCACAGTACGCGTTCTGCAAAGCAGGGTAAATACACTCATGGTTTTTCCTGCAAGATTCAGAATCTTGTCTCTTCAATATTTGACGAGTCTGATCTGCACTAAAGAAGGATGCACTGGGTGGCGTTCCTGCTAGACTCCTAATTACCTCAAGCAGGCATTGCATCAATGCCTTAATTAAGTTTTTATTAATTAAACCTTATTCCAGGATAATGCTAATAAAGCAACAAACAAATACCATAAAACATTCAACCAGAGAATGTTTGAACACAGAAAAGAGAATGGAAAACAGAAGAACACAGATTTCTTGCAGCTCTGCTTCCCTCCAGACAGCTACCAGGATGGTGATTGGTGAGTTCTCAAAAATTAAAGGACACCCCTACTTGGCCTTACGAGCCAATGTGCCAGAATGTATAAACACAGGTGTCCTGAGTCACAGCTCTGAAGTAGAAGTAGATGTTTCTACACACAGAATGTAGAAATGTGTGTACCTGACTGTCGTACCTCACTGTCCCTGTCTCTTGTTCTAAACGTTGTAATGACTGTATTTTCTGGTCTTTTAGCTAAATGACAGTATCTTCACCTGGCTAGGATGGGGGATCACTAGTTATAACTTTTTGTAATACGTAGCAGCCAACAGTGACTCTGTCCAGTTCCTTCAGTCTTGTTCTTTTGGTGGCTAATGCATTGCATCTGCAAGGAGGAGCAACTGCAGAATTGACAACCTGTTCCTTTAATTCTTGCTCTTTCAACGGACTGGGAGAAATTTCAAGTCCCCTGAGAAGACAGTTCAGAATAGTGGGTATGAACTTATTTAGGTATTACAACATGAACTTTTATAATGCATTTCATGTCATACATACAGCATTGATTCATTTTGACAGGATTAATATCCTCAGCATTTTCTTTTATTGTGCCTAATTAAGACAGGGGAATCGATACTCCCAGAGTGTATCACTGCAATATTGTGCATGGCCTTCATAAGGCATTATCGCATTTCTTTTGTTTTGTGTTAATGAAATGTGACCATCAATCCATATGATCATCTCTATGGAAAGATTCATTTAATCATTTGCCACACTAAAACTACAGAAAACTTCACACTTAGTTTATATACCTGAAACGATGAAACAAGAACATTTCTGTTACCATCATGGCTCTGGAATGAGTAAAATCCAGAGCACTCTAGTAAAAAAATCCTAAGAACTTTATTTTTAAGCAACACAGCCACTGCAAAAAACCTAAATCTCAAATTAGATAACTGCAAAAGATTTGTGCGTATATAGTAAAAATTAATCAGTTACTGTATTTTTAACAACGGAAGATTTAACTTATTTAAAGTTAATAAATAAATATAAATTTAACTTAATTTATAAACCTTCTAAATAAAACCTTGATTTCTACAGCAAAAAACATCTGAATTCTTCCTTGAATAAGAATTAGGCATAGAAAATCTTAAGTGACATGTTGTACACATGTACATAAATCTGGAAAGAGGTTTTCATAGTCTCTTTGATTGCAGACTCAAAGTTAAATGTACAGTTTAGAAGTACCAAAACACTTCTGTTGTGTGTTTATACACTCCTCTCCCCTCTGCATGCTGGAAAAACATGAGAACCTTAAACTTAAAAAGCAAACAAACAAATAAACAAACATATTTACAGATAACTAATTCCACAGATTTTGCAGCTGTGGCTTGAATTCAAGTCACATATACACAAGTCAAGGTCCAATTCATTGCACTTAACTTTAGGATCTTAACTATGATGCCTAAAATGGCCAGACAAGAGAGACACTCCCATTTTAGGTAGGATTCTCCATAGACTGTAGACCTTGCTTGCAATTAAAGTACTTCAGATGTGCGTTTAAAGTTAGGTAGGAGGAATCCAGTGATAAGTTTCTAGTTCTTTTTCCAGACGCTCCACATGACAGTCTATGTTTCTATGTAATCTTCATAAAAGTTGCTCCCATGGTTACTACCTTTTTTTCCTACCCTCCCAATACCCTGTTAACTCCACCTAAAGATTGATATCTAAATCAAGGATCTGTCCCTAATGAAATATCCTTGCTGACTTCTTTTGCAACGGAGAAAAACAGGCATCTCCAGGGAGCAATTAATCTAATTTATTTTAGATGTAGATTTTATGAAGAGCTCAATGACCCTGTGAGGTGCCTGTTTCACTGTCTATGAAGGACTCCTAGACTATTTAGACTTTGAAAGCTAAGTTTAGATGCCAAAGCTGAATGAATGCCCCTAGCTTCTCATCAAAAAGACAATGACCAGTAACATTGAAGCCACATACTTATCCCAGTACAAACAGGCGATCATAACTGACTGTGACAGTGCCGTCTTACAAAGTATTTTCTCCATACTAATAAAAACTGCACTTGGCCTGACACCAGCTCTGCCAAATACACACTCTTCTGTAACTTTCAGAATGCAAACAGAGCAACCAGGGTCAAGTAGTGGCCGTGCCTGTGATTCATTTTCACACAGACAAGTTTAGCAGCGACAAATACAGAAAGATAACTGTACAGCCTCAGCAGCGTGCATCAGGTTCCCCGTGGGGGGAAGCTCACAGTCCCCTATCACTGTTTCACACTGAAGGCAGAGGGCTTGGATGACTGATGCTTTCTCCTCTCAGTCTGAAACAGGAGTATGCCCGTGTTCAGTACTCTCAGTCGCTACCATTGACAAGTCAATCGTATCTAACAGCGGATAAAGGCCTTTAACATGGTGTGACTGACCTCTGGTTTGACAGCTAAATAAATTCAGCTTGCTCTTCACTGCAGTCTAACGGCGCCATTCGATGGCTATACTGACTACGTACCTCATACCCTGGGTTTAGTCTCCCTGAGTTTCATTTCATTTTTCAGTAAGAAAGCTGAAGCTTAAGCTTTAAGCTTACATTTTGGCTAAAGTTTCGCCTTCCCATTTGCAGAGAAGACTACTAAAATCTTCACCCTCCATGCTCAAAGAGCAGAAAGCACGCACGGGAATTATATGGCAGTCTCCTGACTTCTAAAACAGCGCAATCTGAGAGGCCTGAACTCACAAAGTCCTTAGCATTTGTATTAGCACAAGTGAGACATTTCAAAAACACTGCGTTTTGTTTGTTTTGTTCGGCTTTGCCGCAGGCAACGCAGTTTCATCTGTTCTCACAACCACCTTTTCTGTTCCTACTAGGTTCCAGCTGCTGGAATCGGGGCTCAATGGGCAATCCTGGCTTTCCTTTATTTTAATTATAATAGTCGCAAAGAAACACCTAAAACTTCAAGGGATTTTATTGCATTGAAACCATAAAATAGAACGTATCTTTTATATCTCCTAGTTTATAAGCAAACCTCAGTCCGGGGAGAAACGAGGATCAGGATGTATTTCTTTTTTAGGGCAAGGCTGACAAGTCAAGCTTTACAGAAGAGATGCTATCTTATAAAACAGATGGCAGATCAAGGGGGGAAAAAAAAAAAATCAAGCCAGCAAGCAAGCGAGTTGTGGCCACAGGGGCTTGCGGACATAAAACAAGGTAGGGTGATCAGCTACTCTCCCAGAGGAAATAACCCTTCCACCACCGGGGCAAGGCCTGGAGCTCCAGCACGGACCGCACCGGCTCTCCCGCGCACCAACCAACACCCCTTGCCCCGCTGCCGCCGTAACATGGCGACTCCCCGACCCGCCCGCAGGCGCGAAGCCGCCTTAACCGCCGGCCGGGGGGGACGTTGCCTGGCGACGGGCCCCGCCGAGTCCCGCCCTCTATGGGCGGGGCCACGGTGAGCGAGGGTGCGGCGGCGGCGCCCAGGCGGCTCCTGCCCTGCAGGTGGCGCTGCGGGGAAGCGGGCGAGGGCGGGCGCCGCGAGGAGGTTTGTCCCCGCTCAGCGCCCGTTGCTGGCCCGGTGGGGCTGACGTGTAGCGCGCCGCGGCGATGGCGGCCGCCTGGGAGGAGATTCGGCGCCTGGCGGCCGATTTCCAGCGGGCGCAGTTCGCCGAGGTGGCCCAGAGGTGAGCGGCGCGGCGCCGACACCCGCCCGGGGGCGCTGGGTACCCCGGGCCCGGGCTGCGGGCTGCCTCGCTGCGCCCCCCGGCCGGCAGCCAGCCCATCCCCCGCCCAACGGCAGCGGCGAGGCGGGCGCTGTTGCGCAGCGCCGAGCCCGGCGGGCCTTCCCCCACCGCCGGCACAGTCCCCGTGGGGCCCCGGCGTAGGGCAGGGGGGACGGGGCGCGACAGCGGCTGCTTTCCAACCTGGCAGTGCTCCTGTGATTGATGCTGGCCCGCGAGTCGTTGCTGGTGAGCCCGAAAGGGCAGTTAGGGCCCCAGAAGAGTTTTGCAGTCCACAAAAGCACATATAATTTCTGTTAAATTCAGTAGTGTCCAAGTTGCTAAATATTTGTGAGGCTTTGCTGCTCTGTTTCTTTGTTTGTGTTGTTGAGTAATTGAGGTTAGTGCCCATGTTAGCATCTAAAGCTGAAAATTTCTAAGCGCAACTTTTCTTAAATTGACAGGCAGGTGCAGTCCTGCTGCAGAAAGGGCTGACAGCTGTTCGGGAAAAGAGTAGAAATTGTTTTAGAGCGATGACTTGCGTAAATGGAGGTATATGGATCGTGTGTTTTGCAATGAGAAAAGCAGGATCTTGAAATGAATTTTTTGTCACTAAAAGCTATTTGCACACAACAGCAAGTAATCTTCATTGTGTTTCCTGTGTTTAGTATTTTAAAGCATCAGTTTTAAGATGAAGTTAGCAAACCCTTATATGCTGTAACTGATTATCCTTTACGCTATTGGTAGATTGTCAGAACGGAACTGTATAGAGATTGTCACTAAACTCATTGCTGAAAAGCAGTTGGAAGTAGTGCACACGCTTGATGGAAAAGAGTATATCACTCCAGCGCAAATTAGTAGGGAGATCCGGGATGAGCTTCATGTTTGTGGTGGTAAGTGTGGCATTTACTTTCTTCTGGATTCAAAAATCAATTTCAAAGACTATAGAAAGAACTTGAAAGTTATCTTCAATAACTTTAATGTTCCAAAAATGACCGTAGTCCTATTGCTTCATCTGCAGATGAATCTGCCTGCTATAATTTTATTTTAACTTCGTGTCTATATTAAGTTTTCACATAAGTATAGCAAGATATGTTACTTAATTCCTTTTTTCCCATGCAGAATTTCTGATGTAGAAATGGCCTAAGAAACTTTTGAAAGGAATTTAACATTGAAATGTTTTTGAGAATCTGGGCCCAAATGTTCAGCCTTAACTCAGGATTTCGAAATTGTTCTCCTTTCATGCTATTAATAATAATCATATTTTAAAATTGTCATTGATAGATTGTAACATCTTTTATTATACCACAAAGTGAGCAGCCGTCTACTTCACCAGCTATGACTTAGATAACAAAGCAAATATGCTTTAAACTACCTTATCAATGGTTTAAATTAGAAGGCAGAAACTTTCAGTTACATTTATGGGTAATTATGGGTACATTTATGGGAATTTCACAGCACTGTATGTCTTGGAAAGCAAATTTCCTTACTGTGTGCATACAGAGTTTTCTGTGTATGGAGTTTCTCACCACCCCAACTATTCCTCAGTTTGTGTCGTTCATTGTGTATCATACCATTATGATAGCTTGAACTGTATTTAAAGTTGTTGATAGTACGACTATCAACATTGATAGTTTAATGGTAGTTTCATGCAAAGATAGAAAGCTTTGGCAATCTCCATTTTGATACTCACGGGCTGCTGGTGAAATCCTGATTGGCATCAAAGTGAAGACCAGTTGGGAGGGAATTTAAACAGTGATTTTTACTGCCAGAGTTTCTGTATTGCATTGTCAACAAGGACACAGTTCGGCTTGATATGGGATATCTCACACTGACTGCCTGTGTGCTTTTCCTATCTTTTGACAATTTGACAATACTAGAGGTGAATTGGTGTAATTTAAAATGTTTATGAAAAAATAATAAAGTATTTCATACACAGTGAACTGTGCTGTATTCTAAATATGTTCAAACATACTTTAGTGTACTAAAAGTTTTTTTTTTTGGTTTTTTGAAGGTCGGGTAAACATTGTTGACTTACAACAGGTAGGTTTTGGGGAATAAAAAAGTATATTATTGTTTATTTTTCTTTACCGCATATATTGTAAATATGGAGCTCATCGGTTAAACTCTGGCTAAGTTTTTTTTTTTAAAAAAAGACGGCAGAGTTTATGAAAAGCTGGTAGCTCTTGTCAGAGTATCACAGATTACCGTGAACCATCCATTTATTGCTTTATTGATTTGAGAAATGTTGTGTATGTTAATGGTTGCTGTAATTTAAAAATAAATATAACTGTTCTATCCGAAAGCTCTTCTATGCTTAACGATATTTTGGGAGCTCTGAAATCACCACTAAAAAGCACAGTTTTTGTTGATGGACTTTTCCTTTGTTAGCTAAAGAGGGGGTGAGTGGATAAGAAATGTATGCTTCCCTTTTAAGTTTAAGGCTGCAGGAGCATGCATAATTAACTGTATATGCCTCTTTGGATCTTCCCTCTTCCTTCATTAATCGCTTGTCTCCAGTAACCTTTATCCTCCAGTAATCTTCTTCTGTGACTAATTTTCTCTTCTGGCTTTAGCAAAATTATTTGGAAACAGAAAACCTTTCTGCAAGGCAATTTAATATTTTTTGTTCGTAGCTTTCTCAAAATTTTTACTTAATAGGTTTCTTCTAACCTTGTCACAGTTGCAGACAGGTTTTTTTTTCCTCCTAAAGCACTGATGTTTTATTCCAAATCATTAAATTTACTGTATATGTATGCAATAGTAGAAAAAATAAACAATTTTTCTTGAGATATGTGAATCTGTAGGTATAATATCTCAGTATTTGAGAATTAATTTCAGTTTAAAGTTGTGATAAGGTTATAGGCTTTCTCTTTCTTTTTCTTGGATGTATGGTTTTTTTGCTTTTGATTTGTTTGTTTTTTAGGTAATAAACGTGGACCTTTTGCACATTGAAAACAGAGCTAACGACATTGTTAAATCAGACAAAACAGTTCAGCTTGTTCTGGGACAGCTTATAGACGAGTGAGTACATTCAGAAGCAACATGTATAATTCACGCTTTTTCTATTTTTTAAAATGCAGACTAATAGTGATGGCCAGCCTTTGTGACCTCTGGGCCTTCTGTGGCTTTTTCTTGATTGACACGAGGGCTGCTTGGTTCTCAGTGCTGCTTTTCTGCATGGCCAATGAGGCCTATCTCAGCAAAACATCATGGAGCAAAGGCATTATTTGGTGTCTCTGCCCAGTATCCTGCACTTAAGAAGCTTCCTGTCCTTACCCAGTGTCTGTGTGTGCCACACCTCAATCTTATCTGCTCTGAAGCCTCAGCGTCTCAGCTACAGGCAAACCCTCTCATTTTTACCCACCTCTTGCTTCACCTCATAAGCCAGAAATGTACGAACAAGTTATTTCATGACAGTCAGTGCACTGACAACCACAGAAATAATACTGTTGTGGGGTTGCCTCTGTAACTGACCATGTTGCAGAATATATTATTGGAAAAGAAGGTGAAGTTCCTGGCTATTTTAAGATAACTAACACCTTCCTTACTCACTAAAGCCTTTTTCTGAGTCTCATTGACATGTTTTTCTGTTCTTATTTTTTGACTCTTTCATAAAAGCAAGTAAATGACCAATTTTAATATTAGCTACCTGGTTAGCAGGCTTTTAAAAATGCACATTTGCACTGACATTGTTTTCCTTTATTCATGTAAAATAACTTTTAGTATATTACTGAAAATGTGCGATAGGAACAAGTGTAGTATCAGATCAATTAATAGTGCTGCATGTGGATGAATGCAGGTTGATTTTGAATTTCATGCTTAAACTTTTTTTTTTCCCTTGATTTTAAATAAGGAGTTACCTAGATCAATTAGCAGAAGAAGTAAATGATAAACTACAGGAAACTGGCCAGGTGACAATATCGGAACTGTGTAAGGCATACGACCTTCCAGGAGACTTCTTGATACAGGTGATGCAGACCACTAACCCAGCAAATGTCAAAAAAAGTGAACACTTCTTCACAATCAATTCTACATCTTTGTGATAGCCACAGTTTCCATTATGATGGACTAGTTGTTTTTCTAAGCAGAGCAGTATTAGATACATAAAGGCAGCAGTGTAACAGCATTTAACAGATTGAGGTTGATATTTACCTTTTAATTGTTGGGCAAAATTTCTTCAGTGTCTTTATGACTGCTGGGAACAGGATGAAGCATTAGATAAGTGTAAGATCTAAAAATGTCTCTGTTTTATATATTAGAGAGAAGATGTATGGTTAACCTCATCAGTCTCTTGTTAGCTATCCAGGAAGTAGAAATACAATGGTAGAGACTCTTTCAGATTATCCAGAAAAGTTTCTAGAAGCTGGAGCCAGATACTCAGAATAGAAACAAAAAACTACTTAGCTCTGTGAGTAGCTAGTATAAGTGTTTAAAAGGATTATGGAGAATTCTGATCTTATTCATGACTTTCAGTCAAAGCTGGATGTTTCTTTGGAAGATAACATTTTTCAAATGGAAATCTTGTGGCCTGTGTTAGGTGAGCAGTCATATTTGGAATCACAGTCGGTCCTCTTGGCTCTCTGGATTTATGAACAGAATTACTGTATTTGTTGCGTAATCAGCTTCTGAAAAAACTTTTCTAGAATATAAAAATTGTTATACAGTTTCTTTCTCTTTCCTGGGTAACCTTGATGTTTTAGTTCACTTTGTTAGGATGCACATTTGTAAACTATTTGCACCTTTTTCTCTTTCATGTTTATCATTTCATAATTTTCATCTGTACTGTTTGAAAAAAAAATGGGTAGTGAATTTCCCTGCTTCTGGTTCAAATAAAATTAATACAAAAATTACCTAATTTTGATTGTGCATCTCCAAACCATATCAGTTTCTTTGACAAAGTTTTCTTTCTTCATTAGACACACGTATTACAATCCCTTTAAGACTGATAGAAGAGAGTGTTATTAGGGAAGCCGAATTCCCTGGAGTTCAGAGTGTGGGTCTTAATGGCATGCATGCACATGTAGTAAGACACATTCTCAATATACCTAACTAATAGTTTTCAATTTAATCCTCATTTCTGAGTATATTATCTTATTATAAGTTAGTGAAACTAATTTACTGATCAGTTAATACAGATTTTTGTATTATTTTTTTATAATACAATTTTAGCTACCGTCCCAGCTTTTATTTACAGGCATTATCCAGGCGTCTGGGTAAAATTGTTCATGGACGACTAGACCAGGACAATCGTGGGGTGATTTATACAGAAGCCTTTGTTTCCCGACATCGAGCACGCATACGTGGTCTCTTCTCTGCAATTACTCGGTAAATTGAAACACCTGTAACTACATAGTAAAATATATTTCCCACAGGTCTTTATGGACCAAATTCACTTGTGATTGAAAAAGAAAACAAAACAAAGACCTGCGGATAGGATTTCTTCAAATATAGTTCAACTTATGGGGGGAAAGAATCGTGTACACCTTTGAATGTGCTCACCAAAACATTTAGTTACGTTAGACTCACTTTTTTTGAAATGTTAGCCAGGTGAACAAGGAAAATATAACTGACACACATTTAAGGTTTTTTTTGACTGAGGAGGATGTTACTCAGTAGTTCTTTCATTTGTTTGGAGAGTATCTGTCTTAACTGTCATTCCTCTGCTCCCCAGTCAATTCTTGACTGGCATCTACCCACCACTCTTGATTCTAAAGAAGTCTGTGTTACCAGATCAGTAACCTTCTTTGTCAGCAAAAGTTTTTTGAGGTGAGAGCAAAAGTTCATGTATGATGATTTTTGGTAGCTGTGTTCTACGATTATGTATAACTTCATCATGACTTAAAACTTTGTAGGTTGTGTTAAAATTCAGTGTAACACCTTGGGGCTAAAATGTGAGATGTTGCTCCTGATGGACAAAACTACATCATATCTAGATTGTCCACATCAGTTCTAGTTTATTAACTTATCTCATTTTGTTTTTGTTCTTTCCTAGGCCCACCCCTGTAAGTAACTTGATCACTCGTTATGGATTTCAGGAACATTTACTTTACTGTGAGTTTCATTCGGACTATTTTGTATTTTTGTTAGTTAATTAATGGATTCTTCATTACGGGAAGTACGCTTTCAAAGAAGCATTTCAGTATATAGCACCAATTTTGAAATAAAGATCAGTATATTTCTCTCTAGCTTAAACCGTGTTACACCTTTTGTGCAATCCACTGCTGAAGAGATTCTTCTGTGTGTGTAAAGCACTGAAAGCATGCATTGATGAAATGCCTCTGGGGACAGAATGATCCAAGAAGTATAGTACTTGTTTTTCTCATCTGTTTTCTTATTTGCCCTTAGCTACTGGCAGTTTTATCAGTGAAGCACACAAAAAGGGAGAGATTTCATGTAGCTAAATGGCATTAACTGCTCTGGATTTTGTTTATTGACTTTGTTCTGTGATAGCGGAGGCAGAGCTTTTGTTACGCTCTTAGTTAAATGTCTTATGTGCTGAGAGATAAAGCATACTCTTAAACTGTGTACTTTTATTTTCTGCAACTCTCTTTTAATAGAAATCCATAATGATTCCCAATCCAACTGCTGAAACTTTAGGCAGGACTTAATTGTTTCTCACTTCTATTATTGCAGCTTTTTTCTGTCTACCAGGAACCTTCTGTCTGTCCAAAATGTTGCTTCAGGCATCGTTAGTCTTGTGTGCTGACTGACCAAGTACTGCTGCTCCTCAGAATCTTTTAATGGCTTTGCATCTCTTCCCATGAAAGTTAATATCTCTCTTTTTTTTTTTTTTGGTTGGCTTTTTACCTTCAAGGCATTGCACACTTTAGCTCTGCTGTAATATCTCTCTGCTTACCGTCTTGTTCTTTATGTCAAGCTTATCCATTAAGATTGAAAATCTGAGCATTTAAATCATATCAACACTCTACTTTCACATAACCAATGTAAGGTTTGGGTTTTTTCTAGATGTGTATCATCCAAGTACTCATAGGTTAAAAAGAAAATTTGTTAAACTGCATTGTAGTAATGTTGCATTAGCCAACAAATTTCAACATGCAGTTACAGTCTTTTTTAATCTGTTCCTACAAGAACATGATTGTGCATTGCTCATGTATAGCTATAGCCTGAATTGAAGTTTTAGTGTTAGTGATGGTGTTTTTCTATCACTAACAATCTGCACAATGGCTAAGTGAGTTTTTAGTACTTTCTTGTTTTTTGAATAAGTATTCCTTCTTTTTCTATAATTTTTTCTTATTATATTTCATTCCTTTTACAGTTTCTTTAATTTCAAAGAGCTTTTTGTTCACTTTCAGTGCATTTTTTTTATTCTATCCATTTTCTGAGATACCTTTTTAATTCCACAAATGTTGCAATACTTAAAAATACCTTTTTAATGACCCCTCCCTAATGGGGGTTTACTACAGGCCACCTATCAGGAAGAAGTAGTCGATGAGGCCTTCTACAGACAGCCGGAAGTAGCCTCACGTTCACAGGCCCTGGTTCTCATGGGAGACTTCAACTACCCTGACATCTGCTGGGAAGAGAGCACAGCTAGGCACAAACAGTCAAGGAGGTTCCTGCAGAGCACTGAGGATAACTTTTTGACACAGGTGGTGGAGATGCCAACAAGGTGCTGCTGGACCTTGTGCTAACAAACAAAGAAGGTCTAGTTGGAGAGGTGAAGGTTGGGGGCAGCCTTGGCTGCAGTGACCATGAGAGGGTGGAGTTCAGGATCCTCCGAGGAGGGAGCAGGGCAATAAATAAGATCACAACCCTGGACTTGAGGAGAGCTAACTTTGGCCTCTTCAGGGACCTACTTAGGGGAATCTCATGGGGTAGGGCCCTAGAAGGAAGAGGGGTCCAAGAAAGCTGGTTAACATTCAAGCATCACTTCCTCCAGGCTCAAGAGCAGTGCATCCCTCTGAGGAAGAGGTCGAGCAAAGCGGGCAGGAGACCTGCATGGATGAGCAAGGAACACCTGACAAATCTCCAACAGAAGCAGGAAGTGTACAGAATGTGGAAAAGGGGACAGGCCACTTGGGAGGAATATAGGGACATTGTCAGAGTGTGCAGGGATGCAACAAGGAAGGCTGAGGCCCATTTGGAATTAAATCTGGCAAGGGAAGTCAAGGACAACAAGAAGGGCTTCTTCAAATACATCAAGAGCAAAAGGAAGACTAGGGAAAATGTGGGCCCGCTGCTGAATGGGACAGGTGCCCTGATAACAAAGGAGGCATAACAGAGAAGGCAGAGCTGCTGAATGCCTTCTTTGCTTCAGTCTTCACTGCTAAGGCCAGCCCTCAGGAATTCCAGACCCTGGGGACAAGAGAGAAAGTCTGGAGAAAGGAAGACTCCCTTGGTTGAGGAGGATCAGGTTAGAGATCTTTTGTCCAAACTTGACATCCATAAATCCATGGGCCCCGATGAGATGCACCCACGAGTGCTGAGGGAGCTGGCGGATGTTATCGCTAGGCCACTCTCCATCCTCTTGGAAAGGTCCTGGAGATCAGGAGAGGTGCCTGAGGACTGGAAGAAAGCCAGTGTCACTCCAGCCTTCCAAAAGGGCAAGAAAGAGGAGCCAGGAAACTACAGGCCTGTCAGCCTCACCTCCATCCCTGGAAAGGTGATGGACCAACCCGTCCTGGAGGTCCTCACTAAGCATCTGGAGGACAAGAAGGTGATCAGGAGTAGTCAGCATGGATTCACCAAAGGGAAATCATGCTTGACCAATCTGATAGCCTTCTCTGATGGAAGGACTGGCTGGGTAGAGGAGGGGAGAGCAGTGGCTGTTGTCTGCCTGGACTTCAGCAAGGCTTTGGACACTGTCTCCCATCACATCCTCCTAGGCAAGCTCAGGAAGTGTGGGCTAGATGAGTGGACGGTGAGGTGGATTGAGAACTGGCTGGATGGCCGAGCTCAGAGGGTTGTGGTGAATGGCGCAGAGGTCTAGCTGGAGGCCTGTAGTTAGTGGTGTCCCCCAGGGGTCAGTGCTGGGTCCAGTCTTGTTCAACGTAGTCATCCATGACCTTGAGGAAGGGACAGAGTGCACTCTCAGCAAGTTTGCTGATGATTCGAAACTGGGAGGAGTGGCTGACACACCAGAGGGCTGTGCTGCCATTCAGAGGGACCTGGACAGGCTGGAGAGGTGGGCAGAGAGGAGCCTCCTGCAGTTCAACACAGGCAAGTGCAGGGTCCTGCCCCTGGGGAGGAAGAACCCCAGGCACCAGTCCCGGCTGGGCGCTGACCTGCTGGAGAGCAGCTCTGCCGAGAAGGACCTGGGAGTGCTGGTGGACAACAAGTTAAGCATGAGGCAGCAATGCGCCCTTGTGGCCAAGGAGGCCGACGGTCTCCTGGGGTGCACTAGGCAGAGTGTGGCCAGCAGGTGGAGGGAGGTGATCCTGCCCCTCTGCTCAGCCCTGGTGAGCCCCCACTTGGAGTACTGTGTCCATTTGTGGGCTCCCCAGGACAAGAGAGACATGGCGCTACTGGAGGGAGTCCAGCGGAGGGCTACCAAGATGATGAGGGGACTGGAGCATCTCTCCTATGAGGAAAGGCTGAGGGAGCTGGCACCGTTTAGCTTGGAGAAGAGAAGACTGAGCGGGGATCTTATCAATGTGTACAAGTATCTGAAGGGAGAGTGTTAAGAGGATTGGCCCCGTCTCTTCTCCGTGGTGCCCAGCGACAGGACAAGAGACAACGGACACAAAAAGAAACACAGGCAGTTCTATCTGAGCATGAGGAAAAACGTCTTTGCCTTGAGGGTGACAGAGCACTGGAACAGGTTGCCCGGAGAGGTTGTGGAGTTTCCTTCCCTGAAGATATTGAAAACCCGCCTGGACGTGATCCTGTGCAATGTGCTCTAGACGACCCTTCTTGAGTAGGGAGGGTGGACTAGATGATCTCCAGAGGTCCTTTCCAACCTCAAACGTTCTGTGATTCTGTAATGATGTTATTTTAAGTTTTCACTTTTTATGTTCATGATTATGAGCAGTGTCAGGTTTGTTCCTCTTCCAGAAAAAATTCTGAGAGTGTTTTATTTGTAAGTTGTAACAGCTAATTTCTTAATCGGCACTTAGTGTTAGATGAGACAAACAACTATCTTTGGGTCTATTATGTAGCCGTGCTGTTGTTCCTATTAAAATGACCTCAAGTTATGATAGGCAATAACTAATTTTATAAAGGAGAAACCATTCAAGTTAAAACACTAATTACTAAGCATAATGAAAGCACACATTTTCCTCGTTCCCAGGTATTGTATTCCTGACCTAGGACAGGCATGGAAGGATGCTTATTTTCTTTTTCAGACTTTGAAGGAGAGCTAACAGGACTCTACAAACTACTCGGTCACCTTTTAAGTACAAGTATGAGATTACCGTAGTTCTGCAAGTGTTCTATTGCTTCATTTTAAAACCAAAGACTGCCTAGACCTGATTGCAGTATAGGCTGTGAAATCTCTTGTGAAAGCAATTTTTCTGTCCTGGGATTTTAGAATTGGTACTTAAAATGGTACAAAAATTAATTAGCACCTTCATTTCTTTACTTTTTGCTGAAGACTCGGTTCGTTGCTAGTGTTCTACAAAATGATTTGAGATACCTATTTAAAATTTACTTTTTTGCCAAAAACTTTGCATTAAAAACAAGTTGAAAGTGCCAACAGATTACCATAGTGTATTGTCTGGGTATTGTTTAAGTCAGATAGGCATGTTTTCCAGTGTAATTAAACTATTAGTAAGTATAAAAATCTAATTTTATTTTCAGAAGCTGCTTTATAAGCTACATTTTATACTCGGTAACTGAAACATGGCAGAATAAGATTTCTAGCAGTAGTCTTAGATTAGCTAAAACTATCTTGTTTAAATCAGTTCTTTCACTTACCTTTTTTGAGTGTAACTACTGCTCAGCTTCATTAGTGGCAATCATGTCCAATAGCTGCTAGAGTGCAGAGGTTTATCTATACTGGGCATGTCTGATTTAAAAAGTGTAATGATACAGAATGCAGTGTTTGTTCTGGAACCAGGTTTTCAGGTAAATCTTCCGGAGCTGAACTTTCATGTTCTGTACTAACCATGTTGAAATGTTCATCGCTACTTGTATGAGTAAGGAGCCATACCATTTGATGTCTTTTCATGGTCTGTTACAGGGTAACAGGATCAACACATTCCCTCCAATTAAACTGAGGGCAAAAGGCCACTAAGTTGCAGAAAGTAGCAGAGTGTGGCAGTTGATGTCACTGTTTGGGGGGGGGGTTTGGTTTAGTTTGGTTTTTGTTTGTTTTCATTATATCTGATGGTATATAAAAAGACAGAAACAGAACATAGGAGACAAATCAGACATTCCCGTGGACCTTTAGTGGATTGAAAATATCTTATTTAGCATCAAGATAACCTTAGTACTTTGGTAGTTAGTTACTCACATGTTCTCTGCCAGGAATATTTGTGCGTTATCAGGCGGTTACTATTGGTAACAGTTGACTGTTGAAAACCATGAAGATAGTGATCACTGGATGATGTGCTCACATTTATGTGAGTTAAGTAGCAGTTTTTCACGTCTTCTAGTGTGTTCAAGTCTGTTTTTCATCATGGTTCACGTCCCTCCAGGCAGTTGAAAGAGAACGTTATTAGTAAAACGCTCATGTATTTGACTGTCTGGCCAGAGAAGGATACTTTTATGGCTGTGTTATTATAAATTAAAAGCTAAAACTTTCTGGGTAAGTATTGAATAAAAAGTAATTTGATCCTGCCATTGTAGTTCACTCTTTTGGAACATGTACAGTTGCAGAGCTTTTATCAAGACATTCTCACAAGTGTTAAAATAATTGATAGAGCTCGTAAATGCTTTGCTGGAAAAAGCACTTTTAGTTTGGCTTTTGGTTTTCTTTAGGTAGTAGTAAAAAGAGAAACAACTGATGAAGGAGAACAGAAAGGAAAAAAGAGGGGAAAATAATTGCTATATTTTGAATGATGGTTATGTCTTAAGTGAAAAAAATGTTGCTTCATACATTTTATTGTTTTAGCTGTGCTAGAAGAACTTGTTGACACTGGTCGTCTAAAAGGCACTGTGGTTGGTGGGAGACAGGATAAAGCTGTGTTTGTTCCAGACATCTATGCTAGAACACAGAGCAACTGGGTGGATTCCTTTTTCAAGCAGAATGGTTACTTAGGTAATTGATCTTGATTCTTATGGATAAAATATCCTTAAAACTGCTTTAGGTAATTAGTCTTACCCTAGTATAGCTCTTGCCTAGAGTGAAGTCTCACAGGAATAAGTGGAAATCAATAAAGTAGTTGATATTCCTATGATTGATCCTAGATTTCATATTCCTAGTTGATTACCTATGACAGGTAAAAGACTGTCTTGCTTTAGTCAAGCATGTTATTTCAGCACAAAGAACTATATTTCAGCAGAAGGAACTATAGTGCTAAACAGTAGCTTTGTTTCTCAGAAGGGGAGGTAAAATGCTGCTTGTGTTGTGCTGAAAACATTTGTTAAGTAGACTGATCATTGTGGACTTTTCAGATAGTCGTGTTTGACCCAGGTGGTTAAAGTTTCAGGTCAGTTGTCCGGATTACAATGAAACAAACTGTTAGTAGTCCCATTAGCCAAGCATGCAGTGCACAGGAAGAACCTTTTCGAAAATAAGATTTTGCAGAACTGGAGTGGGCACAGCTCTTGTGCTGTGCCGTGATTTGAGTCCAAACAAGTCTATGTGATTTAAAGCTGAGCAATGCTGGATGCTGGTGTTTTAAAACAGTAGCTATGGGAAAATACAGACCTGTGTAAACACGGGGATGTACTCTTATGGTCCCAAAGGGCCAGTCCCTAAATAACAGGCAGGCTCACATTCTGAAAAGTCTCAGCATACTTTAATGTAGTACTAGTAAGTGTTTCCATAATGTTGCTTGACTGATAGAGTATCTGTCAAAGACTCTGAATGTTTTCAGAGTGTCTAAGTATAAACTACCAAATATTTGAGAAGCTTTGCTTGTGAGGTATTGCATGATCCTGCAAGTGTATCTGAGTAGCTTTAGAAAACAAAATGTTTTGACATTGTAGGTGTTGTAAATATTGTTTTCGAAGATATTAGAATACCTTGGAAAGATGTTATTGCAAAAGCAAATTTAATGTGGTAAGAATCTGACAAAAGCAGATTTTTCCAAAATTTAGGCCAAAGTCACGACCATAAACTAATCTTCATAATTCTGTTAACTGTATCTTAACCACCTCTGTAACTTGTACTGAACCAAGTTTTAGGTCATCATCAGTTTGAAGTTGTGCTTACTTGTACTGTTCATAAAACCTGTTTATAATACTCCTTTTCTTGCTTTCAAGAAAGTTTGTCAGTTAGGATACCGTATGTATTTGAAGATACTTAAATTTAACAGACTTCTAACTATTTTACAGAATTTGATGCATTGTACAGACTTGGCATCCCAGATCCAGCAGGCTACATTAAAAAAAGATACAAGTCTACGCAACTCTTATTTCTGAGAGCAGCATGTGTTGGTCAGGAAATTGTGGATCAAGTGGAAGCTTCTGTAGAGGAAGCCATCAGCTCTGGAAATTGGATAGATGTAGCAGTAAGCTATCTGATTTATTTATTTCGCCAAATTTTTGTATCAAATGATATCTTATTGGCAATACATGTATATGTAAGATAATTCCCATGTTGTCAAAGAAGAATATTCAGCTTGAAGAAGGTATCATAACAACAAATAAAAAGACTTTCTTTGCTTTTAACTTGGTCTGAACAAGAACAGGGGAAGGCCATGTCACTATTTGGTTGGTAAAATACCTGAGAAAAATTTTCATTTTAAAATTAATCCTAATGTGTTCTACCAGAGCAATAAATTTCTATGGCATTTTTCAGGAAAAAAAAATTTAAACCGAACACTTAAGATAGTTTCAGTAAGTAGAGGGATATTGGCCATTTCATCCTAGATGAATCCTAATTTTAGGCCTCAGAAGCTTGCTGTTGTTTTACAGAATTTCTGAATCTGTTGAGTTGCGTTTTGAAGGTGTTCCTGTGTTTTGTCCCAGAAATAGCCCTGATATTTCTGAGCAGTGTTGATCACTTGGCGTGAACCCATTTGGGATGTTAGAAGATTTAAAATAGCATTTACTTTTAAGTTGTTAATTTAATTTTAGAGAGGCAATATATTTCGAATAGTTAACAGATATTGAATGGGATATCTGTGGAGCCTATTTATCCACATACAAGTATCTCTCTCCATTCTAGAATAGTTATTGGATGTAACTGATTTTAGTTTTCTTTACCATAGACTCTTCTGCCCAGTTCATTGTCAGTAGAAGATGCTGGTATTTTACTTCAGCAAGTGATGAGATCTTTCAACAAGCATTCTTCAGGTTTAGTCTTCAGTGACACCATTGTGGTCAGTGAGAAATTTCTAAGCAGCTGTATTGATCTATTTTCTGATTTGATGCAACAGAAAGCTGAAAAGGTATTTTTTTTAATTGAATTGTGTATGATATATGTTGAATGTTGGAGTACAGTTTATCTGGCTTTATTTGCTGTTACCAACTCTTTACACCTCATCTGAAGCGCAGCTCCAGAAGAAGGACAAAAATGAAGGAAGAGATATGTGTATGTAATGTATGGAATTTAATGTATATTAAATTGTTGCTCATGGAACACCATCACACTACTAGTATGATCAGATGTTGAATTTGGAAGACAAAAAAGAAATATCTCTTCCTGTTGCACTTGGAAAACAGTGTATTAGATTAGTGTACTTCAAAATGGCCAAATGGCATGAATGTTCGTGCAGGTATCTTTTTGCTATTAAATGAATGATCTTCATTTTAGGAAATGAAAAGTAACCCTGTTAATTTAATCACTGAGGAGGATTTAAAACAGGCATCTGTTTTAGAAAATTCGTATGCTAATAAAAAAGACAAAAAGGATGAAAGAAGAAAGAAAGCAACAGGTAAGGTATCAATACTTAGTTTGATTCATGGCGGGGGGGAGGAAATGGATTGTTTAGTGTTGGAAAATTGAAACACAGAGTGAATCTATTTTAAAGTCCATTAGTTTCCTTCAATCCATTGCTAAAGATAGGTAGGAAATAATCAGACTACTTCTCATGATTATATTGTGGGTGTTGGTATATCTGAGCTATGTCCATGAGAACTAACTTCAGATCGAGAAGTGCAAAGGAAGTAGCACAAAGATATTTCGAATTAGTCCAACACAAGCCAGCTGGCTCTAGAAGCAGGGAATCTATGTTCATTTTGTACTGTGAGTACAGCAGCGACGTTTATGTGGTCTTAGTGTGCCTGGATTTGGTGTGATGTGTTCACGTTCTGTTGAGTTGTGCCACATGGACTGCCTGAGGCAACATTAGCTCAGGGACCTCTTCACTTCTGCACTTTTTTTCTTACAGATGGTAGATATGCTCTTATTCTCTCCACTTTTCAAAGGTCCAGGAAAATTAGAAGACTTCATAATAGCCTTAAAGTTATTTTCCAAGTCATTGAGTCTGGATTGAAAAATAAGCTATGATGATAACTTTTTTTCTGGAAACATTGTATCTGTCTTCTGAGAACCCTATGCCAGACAGTTTTCTGTTGTTTGCATGCATAACAGTAATATGGAGATTCATACAGTTTTTTTGAAGTATATTTTGGTCCAGATTCATCCCTTGCCCTGTTTCGTTTGCGTAGCAGCTATTTGGAATAACTTTTAATTGGAGACAGAATGTGAATTTGTATTTTTAACTGTTTCAAATCTGTCCAGTTTAAAAATATTATTCAGCCTAAATATTATTCGGACTAAGTATTTCAGTCCCAAAGAAGACTTTATGTGGCTATTGTCTTGCTAGAGCACAACTGGGCGATCTATGTTGAATCCACATGCAGAATTTTGTGTGCTATTGAAAGTAGTGGAATTAGAGCACTGATACATCTAGCTTAATTGAATATACTCATCTGAAAAATAAAACATTAGATTCTACCCTTAAAAAGGCCATGACTGAGTTGGCATGGAAACTGAACTTGTTCTTGCCACGCGAGATAGCAGGCTTTTCTAGACCGTAGCTGAAGCAGAGAAGCTTGAACTTTAATTGAACTGTCAGAAATAGAATGGCTTCAGTTTCCAGCCTTCTGCAGAGTAAGACTTTATTAAGCATATAGCATCTATCTATAGATACATTATCTATGGGTGTGAATGTATGTTGTGCCATCAGCAAATGCTATCCTGATGTATTTTCTGTACTAGTTGTTAGGTGCCTTACCTGAAAATGATGTACATCGTGATTAGGTGTCATTATTGCAGACTGGCAAAAAGTGGCAGGTGTCACATTGCCCATCTTAAGGTATGCAGGTTGCTGCGCACGTATCTTCTGTTCAAGTGTAACCTGACATCAGATAGTGTTGTTAATGCTGTTGACTTATTAAAAACAACAGCAAAAAAACCCTCTTATAATCAAGTATATGCAGAGGCATAATTCCTGAAATGATCCTTCCTGTGGGCTACAGTGCATATATCTTCTTGTCATAAATTAAGGCTTTTCTGACACTAGTGTCTCTTGCTTGATTTCTCTGTGGATGAGATCTTGAGCGCTGCAGATTGCAGCTTGTCCTGGAGCTTGTTCAGGTGAAGTTCAGAATAAAAAGAGCTTGTTTTCAAATTAGCTAATACATTGCCCAGTTAAAGAAGAGCTCGTATTTGCTCAACTGAGTGCAGTCGTGTTTCAAATAAGCTTGTGAAAAACACCAGCTTTTTTCTGGAGAGGTCACAAACTCAGATCTCACGAATACACAATCTGCGGCGAACTGCAGCTGAAGTTTGCTGTTGCTGCAGAGTGGCACTTAGAAGTCCATCTATAGCGCATGACAGGTAGTTAGCTTTGCACGTAGTAGCATCTTGCCTTCGTTTGCTTTTCTTAAATGATGACAGTAGTGTTGCACAAGGTAGTTACTTGAAACCTTGGGCCTTATATTTAAATGTAAAAATAATTACTTTTTCAAGATGTAATGTTTGTGTAGATCCAATTATTCTTGAGTTTGAATATCTTCCAAGTGGAAAAAGAAGGGAACAAGCAGCAGAGCATCTACCTTGTGGAGATGAACTGTACTGTAAATTGAGATGCTGTTGGCAGTGTTAATACATTGTACATGGATTACTGCATCTAGGGACTGAATAATTTGTTATGTTTGTCACAACTGGATCACATCATTGCTTTACAGTCATTTAGGAGTAGCTGAACAGGAATTAGTGTTTTAGTTAATTAAATGCACACTCGCAAGAGTATTTTTTGGTAAATGTTTACTATGTATGATTGCTTCCCTTAACCCTTATGCTGCGCCAAATTATGTGGTCTGAAATATTTGCCTAGCTCAGTTATTCAGCATCACTGAACTACCTTATTAAAACGATCTTTTCAGCCAGCAGAAAAATATCCATTTACAATGTGGATGCTGATCTCTCGCTCTTTTTTTTTTTTTTTTTTTTCCTTCTTCCTGCTAGGAAGTATTTTACTTAATTCTTTTTTTTTTCCTTTTTTTTCTTCTTGATGACATGTACCTTTGATATGATTAGTGTTTGTGTTCGTTAATGACATTAGCTTAAATGAAGCTTTGACTCAGTGTGTGTTTTTTTTCTTCAGTACAAAACTTGTCATAAGTCTAGGACTCGGTATGTGTATTGTAGATGGGGGGGTTCAATTCACCTTTACTGTGTACTAACCAAATGGTTCTCCACTAGAGGGCAGTGGAAGCGTGAGAGGAGGAGGAGGTGGAAATGCTAGAGAGATCAAGATTAAGAAAACCAAAAAGAAAGGAAGAAGGGATGCCGACAGTGATGAAGAATCCCAAACAACTAGCACAAGTTTGTCATTTATTTGGAGTACTGTCTTCTCAGTGGCATGCTTTTATCAGCTGCTTTTGCACATCTCTGATCTCTGAAACATGACCACAGTTAGATTTTTTTGTATCATTTGATGGAATACCAAAAGAGTGTACTTCCATTTTTATCACTAAACTCTAATAATGACAGAAAAGTACTTTTAAATGAGATATTTGAAGTTATGAAGTATAGTATCTTAATTTTCTGTGGTGCTACTCTGATAGATCGGTGTAATTTGCATTTAAATGAAGTTATTTTTTCAAGATTGCTCAGCTACTACGTAACACATTTTTTTTTGGTATAGCTTTACATGATTTACAGTTGTTGCTAATATTGCTATTTTGTAACAACTAGACTGAGCTGAATAGTATTTGAAGAATGCTGTTTGACAAACTTTCCTTTTGAATTATTTCTTTGGCAGGAAAAAATACTTAGTTATCAGACTTATTAATCAAAAATCCCCAAATAAATCAGATATATCTATTCAAATATAAATGACACCCTTTCAAAACCTGATTTAAGTCCCCTCCACGCTTGCAAGCTAGTCTTGTAGTTCATTGCCACTGTGGCGCAACTGGGAACATCACTGATTTCCATTCATTCAGTTACCTTGTGTGTGGAACACTGCTTTCTTACGCTGCAGCTGGGGCGTGGAATGCCTGTCCTTTTCTGGTTCCCAGCTGTCATCCTGAACTCATTCCTGTATGTAAAAACTTCTTCTGCAATGTCTAGATAAACTTCACATTTAGCCAAAACCAAAACATAGATGCACCAATTCATATGCCTTTGTAAGCAGTGTATATGTTGATCTTATTGCTGGAACCTCTCATGAGGTTCGATATTCTTGCATTATCTCATCTTAAATTATACGTTGTCATCTGAAGTTGAGGACAGTCTTAAGTGACAGTGTACTTCACTGAATGGGGTAAAAAAAAAAAAAAGTGAAATGCCAGAGATAAACATTTTTTTTTAATGCTAAAACTGAACAGAAACTGATCGTCATCATTTCTGAGATAATGGATGGGGCCAGATAGTTTGAAATCCCTCACTCTCTCACCAAGCACCCATGTCCTAGTATGTTTCCTAAGTTATCTGCAACAAAAATAATTTTTAAATGAACAAAACAGAAACTATGTATAAAATTTAGCTATCTTTTAGATATAGTCTTCTTTTTTTGAGCTCTGTTTATGCATTTCTTTTATGGAGTTTTAGACTTTGAGGTATTTCAATATCTCGTGCCTCAGAGTAACTGCAATAATATTAAATATGATGTTTTTCAATGAATGTTGCTCATGGCCACTACAGGCCGGAATAAGCAGCCGGAATTCCCTTTCCTCTCACAAGAAGAAATTCAGGATGTTTTAAAAACCCACATAGAGGATTGCCCTGAGGAGCTTATTACAGAACTTGCTGGACATCTCATAAGGTAAGTGCAGTAATTAATCTAGACTAAAGTTAGAGGGCCTGTGATTCATTTCAAATGCATCTTGTCTTAATTTTGGCTTCTTGCAAATATATACACACACACACACGTATATGTAGCTGATGGAGGTGAACTGTAATATTCTCTGTGTGTGCAACTGTGTATTATATATATCCTTATATATCAGAAAGCTGTGCTGGCACAGTATGAGAAATAATGCTCCTGTCTAACAGTAGGTGATTTCGTGCCTCTTATCAGCAAACATTTTCTGGTTCATGGGTGTATTTCCACTGAAACATGTGCTGATCGGTCTTAGAGTTTTCCCAGTCTCATCTTCTGTACAGTGCCTGGTACATGTTCATGTCCTCTGTCCTTTATGGCACCGCTGGCACCTGTGTGACTGGCTAGTAAGATAGGTCAGCAAACTAATCTAACCCAAGATGAATAAAAGACTTTTCATGCAAGACACAAGATGGGAATATGTGTTCAGGGCTAAAAGGATGCATGACAGGACCGTAATGGCCCCGGCTTAGATACACTTAGAGTATAATGGTAACTAAACCTTTAGAAGGACCTGAGTTATTTAAATGCATCTTAACTCTTCCTCTCTTCCAGCTTTCATTGATCTGAAATTTGTCCACACAGCTTTGAAAGAGTTTGTGAATAGCATCACTTATGAATGTTTATCTTTTATCTTGTTTACATTTAAGAGCTCTTATGAAATGAAAACCCTGGCAAGCACTTACACCATACACGGTGTAACGAATCGTTCTTTTGCAGTTACCCGAAGTATATTTTAATTTCCGAATGGTTTTGTTGTGGTTTTGATTTATTTTATCAATCTTTGGCATTCATGCCCCACTCATTTATTGTGTAATGAGGTAGCTTTCTCTAATACCGATGTATTTGGAAAAGCCTTGTACAGTTTTACACTTTAACATCTCCTCTTTTCTCCCTTCTTCTTCCCTGTTCTAAGACCGCTAACAAAAAGTTATCAGGAAGTTGTACGTTCTATTTTTACATCTTCAACATCATCTTCCTCTGGAGCTAGCAGAAGACAGACTATGAAGGACTTGCAGGAAGAATTCTCAAACTTGTACAATAACATTCGGTTATTTGAAAAGGGAACAAAGCATTTCACAGGTACAATAATATACTTTTAAAAAATGTGCCCCCTCAAGGATGTTGAATTTATTCCAGAATCAACATTCAAGGTCAAAGAGGAGCAACAGCTTATGAATAAGATGAAAAACTTAGGGATGTGTGCCTAACTGTAGCCAGTAGATATTGCTGAAGTGCATGACTTTGCACCTTTACTGAATTACATTTTTTTTTTATTGCATACCCATAATCTTCATTCTGTCAAGATGATTGTGAGTTCTTGTCCTTTCTTCTAAAGTTTTTGCCTCCCCTCCCAGTTTTTATATTGCCTGTAAAATTAAGTAAACTTACTTCATTGTCACGTGTCTCAGTAATGAGAATATAGAATGTTACCCAGCCCCAAGAAGCTCCACTCCAAACTCTCTTTCAGTTTCATAGTGAAACATTAGTAACTGCTCTTTGAGGGTAGTTTCTCAAAGAGGTGTAGACTTACTTTAGTAGTGGGTTACTCTTTTGGGAGGTTCTCTTCAGCTATGTACATTTTGTAACCAAAAAAGTAGTATTAGGAAAACATTAGGTAGATATTTCCAAGATTCAGTGCTGTATTCAGCTTTTTTCTAGAATTTTGACTATGGAAAATGTATAGCAAAGGAAATATTAACCAGAAATATGTTCCGATGTTTTGGAATAAGTGGAATTATTTTCCATTAGCCTCTGTTCTTGTACATGTGTTCTGCCACCTCTTTTTTCTAAAAATCTCCTATCTAGGTCTTAAGTGAACTGCCCACTCTTTTATTTAACTGCTTATCCTTTAGGCTCTTTTCCTTTAAGTACTTTTTACTTGTTGATGGATGGCAGTGTTTGTTCGTTAGTGGAGTGTACAGGGACTACTTTACTGCTTATACAAATGCTTCTGTGAAGTACTAACCATGTGTTCAAATGCAGTTACAGACCTGAAAGCTCTTATTTTCACTGAAGAATGCTCTATAAGCAACATAAACGAGGGATGTTAGCTTCGTGCATCCAGATGACTTTCTTGTACTACCCATGGTTTATAGTCCGCGTTTTGGGAAACACTATGTTCCTTCCTGTGAAATCAGATAACTGTAAGAAGTTACCTTCCTGCTTTTAATCACAGATTTTTTTTTTAAGCAGATGAGACTCAGACTAACCTTGCCAAACACCTGTTGAAGACTGTCTGTACAGACATTACAAATCTTATTTTCAACTTCCTAGCATCTGATTCAATGATGACAACAGAAAATTCTTCTGCCATCACAAGTGAGGTACGCAGATAACGGTTCCTTTTAATAATCCCAAGTAGATCAATGATGTTCATCAAATGTATTTAATTATCTTCTGTTTAAATATTCTTATAGATGAGATATTACAGATTATTTCTACTCCTTCCCCACAATAGGTCAGGACCAAGATTTTAGGTAAATTACCAGAAGACACCAAAGGTCCTTTAACTAAACTGCATGTTTCCCTGAATGGCAAGGTAAAGTATTTCAGAATCTTTGAGTTCAGGTTTTGCGTTCTGCCAATGCAGTATTAATAAACAGCTGAATTGTAGAGTGTAGTGGAAAACTGCTGCTGCTGTGAAGGCTGAACCCAAAGTCATCATTTGAATTGGTGTAAGCATATTTTCATATCCACAAATTTTAAAAGGCAGAAGGCTGATCTTATGTTTGATATTGATAGGCACATAGTGTTTTGCTTCCAGATGGATCCAGTGCATCTTTTATGTGTAAATGAGAATAAACTGCAGATTATCAGCTTTTATTTAAATGACTTGTATTTTCTTGCTGAAACTCCTGATCGTTCTCCCATGTATTCAGTAACTGGTAAAATCCTGGGTATTTAAAAACAAAAACAAAAACCCAGACCATAACTGTGTACATACAAAGGAAAGCAGTCTACTTTTTTTTGCAAAAGCTGTATTCATGTGTTTCATAAGAAAAAATATTTCTAAAGAACTTGTAGAACATATATTCCTCTTTTGGTATTTAATTTTTAAGACTTACGAATCACAGCATGTTTCAAAAGTGTGAATTACTGAAAGATGAACAAAGTTAATTTTTATTAAATACTTTTTTCTCTCTCCTTTTCTCTAGTTAATTCCAAATGTATTCGCAGTCATCTGTTTGGGTGATAAATTGTGGACTATTTTCTGGGTATTTTTTAAACCTGCTAACACAGATCAGATATTTATATCTGAGTCTATTTTTTATAGAGTTTAGAAGATTTTCTTTCCTACCTTGATTCTGCAGCAGATGTGTGTGATATTATGGTGAAAAAAGGAGACAAAAAGAAGGAAAGGTACCTTTTAGTTTTATTTACTCTCTGTACAGTATGTGAACTGTAGCACTGTTGCTGCACAAATGTCAGATGGTTTAGTTTGGTAGCAGTTGCACAGAATGTATTCGTGCGTGTTTGTGAGAAGGGTTTATCTTTCTTCCCAAAATGGTTAATTGGAAAATACAAAGGCAGGTAGTCCTAATTTGGTGGGAAAAGAGGGAGGGTTCGTTCTTAGCTGATTTGCTTAACGGACTGGATACTGCAGCGTGTTGCCTCAAAAGTTCTGAAAGGGCTTTTCAAAATCTGAGCTACACCAGGGCTAGCATTTTTTTTTTAAACTTTGACTGGTTCTTGATGTGAAATTCCATCAGAGGCAAAAATTAACATTAAAAGCTAAATAAATAAAGATATGTTTTAGAGCCTGTTGTGAATTATTATAGGACAGAATGAGAAATGCATTTTTACATAATAAACTCTTTTTCCTTAGGCAAATCCTGTTCCAGCATAGACAAGCTCTGATTGAACAGCTAAAAGTCACAGAGGACCCAGCTCTTGTTCTGCACCTGACATCTGTCCTGTTATTTCAGTTTTCAACCCACTGTATGCTTCATGCACCAGGGAGATCCGTACCACAGATCATTAATTTCCTAAGTAGCAAGATCCCAGAGGTATTCCTTTTTGGCTTTTTAAGGGAAGACTACCTCCCCCCTCCCCCCACATCCTCCCCACCCTGGTGACAGAATATAAGAATAGTGCCTTATATTGACTGTTTCTGCTGCGTAAGGCTGACATCTTTGTGTTTTGTATCTAACCATTACTTTATGTGTAGAATATACGAGTTCTCTGATCTGTATTGTATTTCAAACCAGTCATTTCAGGGATCTGTTTTCAATATACTTTTAGCTATTTTACATCTGTCATTAGTACTATAGCTTTTGCCTTTATCCGTGGAGTCAGCTGTGCGTTATCGGATGTTACAAACCACTGAAAATTCTTATACCTCTTTTCTCCCAGCTAGAGAGTGGTTGCATTTCAAGTTTTCTAGCTCAGTATTAAAGGCAGACGTACCTCTTCAAAAACAAAAAGGCTCAAGTTCTATATTCTAATGTGCTAAAAGAGATACTGGTTATCTTGCTCAGAATTTAGATTGTAAAATTTCTTGATACAATTATATTTATATATCATTAATCCTGCTTAGACAAGAATATAAGGGCTTTTTTAACTTAACTTGAAATCTTTAATTTGTCTGTGTACCTCTTCTGTAACATTGACACTTCTTTGCTTTGCTCTGCTTTTCCCCTTAGGATCAGCATTCTCTTTTAGTCAAATACCAGGGATTAGTGGTGAAACAATTGATCAGTCAGAGTAAGAAAACTGAACAGGGAGATGGTGACACAACAGATAACCTAGAAGAAGAGGAACAAGCAGATACCATTCGAAAAGAGCTCCAGGAAATCACTACGTCCATCAAAGATCTCGTTCTCAGACCTAGAAAATCTTCTGTAACGGAGGATTAAAATTGTAGTTCAATGTATCTATGTCCATGACACAATCAGAATTTTGTTTGTTTGTTTATTTTTTAAATCCTGAAGGGAAGGATAACAGAAAATGCTTGACAAAAATTTGGCTTTTTTACAATTGCAAATTACAGCCAGGGAACATAGTTATTAGGTAATGGTGATAAATGGAGTTTGGCTTAATACTACTCTAACATATATAGAACACACGTTGCAATGCATTAAATGTAAATGTGGCAGAGCACAGCTGTGAACACTTTGGGTATGAAATCAGTGGTTTTAAATGGGCATCTTTATATGAGGCCTCAAGGAATGGTTATTATCCAAGTAACAATGTATTCTTTTACATAGAGGCAGAGGCTTATAGTTTTGCTTTTCTGGTGTAGATTTGTAAGGGTTGCAGCACTGTATATAAGCATGTGTATCTCAGTTTCAAAGACCAGTTTTGAAACTATAAGACTAGTATCTAATAGTGTACAAATGAAAGGCCATCTTTACTTTTCTATACAAGTAGTTGATATTTTCAGCTTTTGTATGAACAACAGAGAAATTCAAAATTGTTCACTAGACCACAACAGTAAAAACAATAAGTACAAATAAAAATCTGTAAATCTAAGAGAGGAGACTCCGTACTACTGTGATTTTCTAAATGTACTGTAATCTTATGAAAATCTCTGCACACCCATGCTACTGAAATATCCTGATAATATCCATAATAGCAGCTCATTTAAAAATTGGTAATGGAGACAGAGGAGGTGATATCCTTTAGCATGGATATTTTGGGAGTGGAGAAATACTATTATCCCTGCCAAATTTAACATACACTATGTTCATTCAGTGGACTGATTGAGTTCTCAGTCCGGTTCCTATAGTGGTTAGAAGTATGTGCTTGCCTTCTGTGAGCTGCCTTATCTGAGAGAACTTGTGATGTATTATCCTGAGTTTCTTGAAAATAACTTAAATGTTAACTGTTCAGATCTTTTTTCATAAACTTTATATGCTGAAATCTGTTTGTCTAACCTGAAGAAGCTAAATACTGTTACAGTGTTTCCCTCAAGTTTTTACTAGCTTCATTTTGCATGAATTATATTAAAGGTAAAGTACATCAGAGTTCTGAAAGTATTAATGACATAATTCTCATATGTCAATTATTTCTAACTTATTTTTAAGAGCAGGTCACTTTCAAACACAAACTATCTTAGTATTACGTAACCTTGTATTACTTCCATAACGTCCAATGACTGTTTCTGTAATTTCAGGTTTTTGCATAAAACTAAGTTTGAGTAGTAAAACAAGAAATATAGCTGCTTACTGAAAATCATTCACCCATTATACCAGAATTCTTTGATACCAAAAGCAAATAAATAGTTTGGATTCTCTGTAAGTTGTACTCTGTTTAAATATTCGTCTTTTCCAGCACTGTACATATTCTATAAACTTAAATTCTTAAACAAGCCTGAAATTGCAACAAACAAGTTGACAAGGCCAAATATGGAAACTCAGCAATGGATTAACCAAGGCTAAGTTAATTTTGATAAGGTAAAAATCTGAATTATATACCTATATAAAAATCACTACTGTTCAACGATGTTTACATCAAAGCACTGATCTTTACCGATTATAAGGCAAAAGAGTGGTTTGAATTCCTTTCCTTTGGAGGCAGAAGCAAAGGTAGTAGCTCCTCTTTCCCTGGCTGGAGGCTGTCATAGCTGACAATGAAGGATATTGAGGAGTAAGAGGTGAAAAGTACTGTGGCTGTTTGTTTAAGAAATAAAATTTGCATATAGTGAAAAAGTTTGATTTCTCATTATTTAGCCACAGTAATTATAATGTTCCTATACTGAATGTAAATTGCTTTATACGACATTGATCTATTTTTAAAATAATAATATACCATGTGACGTTCTGTATACAAATATGACATGATTTTAATAATATTAAATGATGGCGTATTAAAATACCTTCTACTGACTTAACCAGTGATTGATGGTCTTGTACTTGCAGCTTTCAAATGGCATTTGGTAATATGCATCATTTGATTTAACATGACTCTTTGAGTATCCCTGTGTTTATTTTGATACTATTAGACAGAGTAATAACGAACATGTAGTGGATTTTGCTCTGTAATGCCTTAGACTTACTAAATTGTAGGTAATAAGTATGAATGATAAAAAATATAGGTTCTTCCAAGTTAAAAAGGAAGCACTAAGATCCAGAAGTGTCCTTTGTCTACTGACAGAATTCTAGGAGACATTGACTCCTGAACCTGCCTAGGTATTTTATTGTCTCTTAGATGTAGAAAGTCAGTCTTTATCAAATAAAGGGTTCTGAAAGAGAAAGAAAAGGAATATACATAATTTCCTGAACATGTTGCTAATTGGTATTTTTCCTCTCCCTAGAATGAATATATGTGGGAGGAAGAGTTTTGTTGACTTAGAAATTCACAAAGTAAAGCTGTCTTTTGTCATATCGAGGAAAATGCAATGCAATGCACAGTGTACAAGTCAACACTTTTGCCTTGGCTTTAAGTAGCAGTGTCAGCCTCTCCTTCTATCCTTTAGCCTGCAGCATTTTTATAGACTCATACTGCTGATATTGAGATACAGATATATATGGTACATATATATACACACAAATACTTATGAATATGCTTCTCATAGCCTTATTTGCTGCTACTCTCAAAAAATTGAAATTATCATCATAAGCACAGGTAGAAAGATGCCTTCCTCAGCAGCAGCCTTTCCTTTGCCTGTTTGTAGCTGGCAAAATGTAACTGTCATAATTTTGGTTATTTGGAAGTCTGCTGGAAATAAGAAAACTGCTGCTCTGTTAGAACTTGCAGCCTTCGTGGTAATTCTCTGCTTTTGCAGTTTCTTTAACAGTCTTTTGGCACAAGTTTCCAAGTAATAGCATTGGGGTTTGTTGTCGGGATAAATCCGTCCTACAGTTTATTCAGTTGCAGCTGCAGTACTTCCGTGCAGAGCACTTCTCTGCATAGACCCATGAGCACGCTACTCATGTATTTGTTGCTACTCGGCAAACACTTTTATATATAAATATATAAAGGATTTTATATTTTTATATATATGTATAAAAATGTGTGTGTATACAAATTGTGTGTGTATGTGTGTGTATAAAAATGTGTGTGTGTATACATATATATAAAAGTAACAGTTGTTTTCCTTAGATCAAGATCTACAAAACAGACTACTGGGTCGGGGTTTGGGGAGTGGTTGTTTGTTTAATAAGTTTAATACTGTTGCAGAAAACATAAGAGTGACTGTACTGGGTATGATCAAAGGTCTATCAAGCCCAGTATCCTGTCTCCAGCAGTGGCCAAAAGTGGACGCCTAGGGAGGAATATAAGAACAAGGCATGTTGTGATGTTTCCCTTGAGTGCTGTTCAAGCCTCGAAATATGTGCTGCTCAAACTTTTTGAATGATGATTGTGCTTTAAACATAAAAATGGCAATGATCTGAAGCTTTTGGATAAACAGAAGGCTTGAGAGCAGGATTCCTTCTCTCTGCTCACCCGAATAACTGAGAACATATTCAGTAAAAGCTGAACATGTTTTCTCAGAAAGAACGGTGATTTTTGTTTTTCTCTTTGAATTGCTGAGGAATGTCATTTTTTTATTTTTTCTTAAGTGGAAGTACCACTTTGAAAAGTTTAAAGAGAAATGCCGTGCTGGTTATTTGGTTGATGAACTCCTAAATTTTTCATGAGAAGCAGCAGCTTAGGTCAAGACAGTTCAGGTTTAGGGACAGATGAGATAGGCAGCCTTCTGTTTCAGGAAGTTCAGGAAGCGATGTGAGTTGTATGAGACATTTAACCGGTATTCTGAAGAAGCAGCAGTATTTATTTTCCTCCTCTTCAACTGTACTGTAATTTACGCCTGTTAGCAAAAATACTAACTTTCTTTTAAATAAACATAAATGTACATATATTCAGAGAAAAATTTGGAAAAGTCTTTGAAGTTTAAGGGTGATAATATACTCAAGGCATCTGTATCTTTTCTCCTGTCTCTGAAAAGAACATACTGTATTAGAAGTATTTCAAAATGTCATTAGCTCTTGACAGATCCATTTGGATAATATTTTTGGGTTGTTCTCACTTGTGAGCTTCAAAAGGTACTTGGTTAAGAGTTGTACTTTCAGATTGTTCTGTTTGGAAGTAAAGGCAAGAAGATGCTATTCACGATCCTCATTCTGGATTCAAAGTCAGATATGAGTGTTGTCCCCTCTTCTCGATCTACAAAAATCTCAGGATTGAGGAATCACCAAAATGCTTGGTCTAAATAAAGCTAATAGTTCAATAGGAGGAAAAAATTCCATCTAGTTTGTGCAGATGAAAATAAGTTTCTGCAGAAATTTAATAAACCAATTAGCCACAAATAGAGATGATGAATTCTCAGCAATAACAATCAAATGATTACAGTCTTAATTGTAAGACATTACGTAGACACAGATAACCTTCAGAAAATGTTTTCCAGGTTTGTCAATTTTATCAAAGGCTTCACACGACATGATACTTGTTTGAACTGTTTAAATGTTTCTTCCTTCTAACTGTGACCAAAAACAGTTCCTACCCACTTGACATTATAGACTAAATTTTTCAGGTCTATTGGCTCTTGGTGGTGGAAAAATCTGCCTGGAGGTCAGCAGTGGTTTAAACCACAACCAGCCATCCTTCTTTTCAGTCTGCTTAACTTCAGCCTGCAAATTTTTCAGCTAAAATGGGTTAAAGGTCTTCACAGAATCCTATACAAAGTATGAGCTCTTCTGTATGCTCTGTGCATGCCATAGGCTGTATGCAGAAGCTGGCTGGCCCCTCTTCTGTCCAAACACGCAGTAGGAGATGACTGCAATTCAGTCTTAGCCAGAACTGAGAAAAACTGAGGAAGACCTACAAGAGGCCAGTAGTACTTACACAGGTGATAATACAATAGGAACAGCTTCCTATGTACTGCGAGACTGGCAAACCTTCCAGCCCAGAAACTGTGTTAGTGGCATCAGAGAAGCTCCCCTGGGTCCCCAAAAATCTTTCCTTAAATTTAAGGAAAGCTTCTCCCTATGCCCCTCTCCCATCTCCGGTATCTTGACACTCAGACATTAGTCATCAGGATTTTTGTTTTTTCCTAAATTACAACTCTAAATCAGGTCTTTCGGATACATTTTAGTCCATGCACAATCAATCTGAGGGTGAATGATAATCCATCTTCCCCTGCCACCCTGCCCCTGTACTAAACAGCTTGGGGTGGGAGGGTTGATTCTTTAATTGCTGGTTTATTTTGTTTTATTTTATGTTATTTTATTTCATTTTATTTCTAAACAGAAGTGCCTTTTTCCTTTTGACAACTATCTGAAATATGCTCCTTTAAGAACCTCCTACGTGGTATGTATTTGTAATTTGTAAACACAAGATGTCAAAGAATGATTTGATTCAGTGGTGAGGCAGCCAGCTATTTGCATGTCATGAGGTCTAAGGGAAACAAACTGACCCTCAGCCTTCTTCCAGGCAGCCAAATTCTAATGGGACCCTCAAATAGCTCTGGCAAAGTATTCTGTTTCTTTTGGACTTACTGAATGCTTGTTTCTGCGAAGAAGTCCAATTATTTCTTCCTTTTATTTTGTTACACAAGTTACCAGGAGAAGCAGCTTGAAACCAGATGTGAGTATTAAGTATTTCCATTTCTCCTTTATGCGATAACGTTTAATTGTGGTAGTGTAACAGGTAACTAATTGAATATTTTAAGCGCTTAAGGAGGAGCTTTTTTCTTCAGATACAAATTACTCATTCCTATGGCTACAGTTTCTTTAAACTATGTGCAGAATTCCACAGTTACATTAAAAATGTTTTAGTTTTGTGTACCAAAACAAGATTCCACATTTTTTCAAATGCACTTGTTTTCTTTTTATTCATTGACTCACTAATTAATCTAGGGGAAGATTGCTCGTTTTTTTTTTTTTCTTCTTTGTAATGATATAAGGATGAATATTATTTACTCTAAAACATCAAAAATGTATATGCTATTTCCTGTGACATTTGAATCATCGTTTTTTTCTCATGGCAAGCTATCATAGCTATTTGGTGTTGTAAGAAAACTCTTTAAATAGTGTATTTTCTGATACGGTAAGTCACTGGTTTCTAGTACAGTTAATTTCACTGTCTAGTATGGATTGTTCTTACTTTTTCTTTGAAGTAAAACCAGTTACCAAGCTGGTGTTTACAGCAAAATTTAGCCGTGTTATCAAATCAAGTATCATTTCAACATTCTCCTTCTGTAAGATATTTTGTTGTGTCTTTTATTTACCACCTTTTTAGGATCATCATCTTGGTCTGGGATTTGAAAGCATGAGAGTAGGACTGAAAGGATGAACCTCTGTTCACTAAAATTGTTCTAGAAATGTCTACCTATATGGCAGAAGTTAAAAAGTGGAAATATTCCATAATTTAAAGTCTCTATATATTAATTGCACTGATACCTGGTTTCTTAAAGGTAATCTTTTTGATAATAAGGATTAAATCAAACTTGGGTTGAACTATCAAATACAATTTATATTTCAATAACATAATTAGTTTTAAATACCGTTTTTTTCTTAACTTTCCCTAATGTCAAAAGATCTTTTTGTGTACTGGAACTTGACATAAAATCTCTTATATTTAAAATACAAGTTTCAGGTGTCTTTCTTGTTTGTGTCTAATATTTTCACCCATATTTTTCTTCTGTTTGTGTCATGAGTTGACATTTCTAGAGTATTTTAACAGAATAGGCTTTAACAGACTTAATATACTGATGTTATAACAGATTGCTGATGGTCTTGTCATGTAATTTTATTACAGTGGCACAAAAGTCACTTCAATTTGAAGTTGCATAATTGGTAGGTGCTTAAAATAACATATTAACCTTCTCGTAATATAAGAGCAAAATCATGAAAGCAAAAGCTATTTGAAAGAAATTCTGATCAATTGTAGGGTATTTCAAGGTTATTTGCAGGCAGTCATTTTCTAGCAAATGAATATTTTTGGTTGACATGGTAAGATATAAGTTTTATGAGCCATATACAAATAAGCCCAGCTTTCTTTTCATCCTTCTTTTTCCTTGTCTGAGTTGTACTTATCCAAAAAAAAAAAAAAAAAAAAGAAGAGTTGAAATCTATTAGTATTGCTTAACCGTGGAAAGACAGGCAGAAATGCAAAGTCTCGACCAGCAGGCTTCTAAATGTCAAGCCTAAAATCAGAGGGTGAAATTCTAACCCCTTTTCAAGGAGGGGTGAAAACCCCTCCTGTGGACTAAACAAGACCTGGATTCTGCTCAAGTCTTTAGATCACCTAAAGCGTAGAACTGACCTTAATTTTTTCTGTACATTTTCCTGTCAGTTAACTGTAGGATGATGTCTTATGTCTAATTCCAGGATATTCTTAAAATTAATGATTTCGGTTCAACGTTCCTATTAAAATTTCTAGAGCCCCAAAGTTTGGAAATGGGAATGACGAAAAGCTGCTCATATTCCATGTTTGCTCCTACAGTAGAATTCATTTTGCTGAGAGCAGGGCGTGTGGTTCTGTTTAGGAAGCTGTGAACTCATTTCATAGGTTTATATTTTCCTATAAAATGTAAGAGGGATGAAATGGGTACAGTTTCATAGAATTACGTAGACATTTCTCCAGAAACACTAAACTGATACAGTGCAAATAAGCTACTATTATTAAAACCTCAAGACATTAAATTTTGTAGCAGAGTTACTGTGAGAGGCAGGACTTTACAACAGCTAGCTAATGTCTCTTTGTTCTCTCTTTAGTAATGGCTTCGTTTCTGCTATGAATCACCCTCAAGAGGAATTTCTCTCTCTCCTTTAACTATAAAGAGCACATTAGTGAATTAGCCTCTGCAGACTTAAGTTAGCTTTTGTGAATAGCACGCGTTCGTCTCTGATATTGCATAGTATACATCAGCTACTATCTCTTCTCCTGGTTTCCTTTTCTTAGACTAAAAGTTTTCTTTGATTCTGCTTCATTACCTCCACGCTAGTAGGTCACTTATCTTCTTAACCAGGCTTGTCTTGAATCTGAATTTGTTCTAGGTCCATATATAAAGACTAGCAAATTCTGCACATCTCAAAATATTATGAGTAGTGGATCTGAAAGGGCTTCTCTTGCTCACTGCTGGCCTTACACTTAATCATTTTTGTAAACCAGAAAAATATTCATTTTTCAATAACCTGTCTTGGTGCATAGATAGTAGAATTGATAGAAAGAATGATTTAGAGACAGAGCATAGCACAAATTAGTGACAGAATACACACAGAGGAGACCTGAATTTAGTTCAAAGTGACTGTCAGCCAGTTGTTCTGTGCTTCGGTCCCCCATCTGTAAAACTGGGTTTGTTATACTGAGGAAAAAAAAAATTAATTCAAAACCACATTATCCAAGGCTGACTGGAGGCAGCCCAGGTTCTCTGGAAAATCCTTAATGATTAGGAACTGTCTCAAATGCTGTGGCCTTAAGAAGTTTAACACAAAACTGGATAAATTTCCCTCAGAATGCCTTGCGTAAGTATTAGTCATATCTCCAGAGTCATTAGGGGCGATTGTAAAGTTCACAACTGGAGCATTTTATTGCCTCAGCTAACTTCAGTAGTGCTTTCTATCCAGCAGTGCTTCAGCTGGAAGTTCTCCACCAGGCAACCTCCACAACCTACAGTACTTGTAACTCTCCATTGCCAGGTCCATGACTGCAGTCTGACGAGCAAAATCCTCTAAAGGCAAAGGCATAACAAGTGTGTGCTTCTCTTCCCACTCCTCCAGGTTTGCTCTCTGACCGTGGGCGAATCAGTTATTTTATTTTGAAAGGCATTAACCTTTCCTGTAGACAAGTATCTCATAACTGTGTTTTAGGTTTGCTTTGTTATTGTTAGAAAAGTTATCTTGAGATCTTTGAAAGGAAGGCTGTATAAATATCTCAGAGTATTAAGCTACAAGTCTATTTATCAAGAGCCCAGTCTTCCTCAAGTGAGCTCCCCAAGCTACTAATTCAGCAACATCAATATTCATTTATGCATTATAACATGAAAAATTGTGCCATCATTAGAGTTCTTCGAATAGCTGGGTTTGTTTTCTATTTGCATGCAGAAAAAAAAAAAGATTAGAGAAAATCTTTCATGTTGAACAGATCTGATTGTGAAAGTTTGTTTAGTTTGGTGCTTGAAAATGGAAGAGCATTGAGAAACATTTCAAATTAAAAGCTCAAAGCATTTTCTTATTTAAAATGCAGTAGCAGAATTCTTAAATTTGTATTTAATCATTTACTTTTGTTTTTTCCCAAAAACATTTACCATATGTAACATAAATAAGCAAAAAGGACTTGAACTGTATTTTTACCTTAGCAGAGTTTCTGCTGCTGCTTACCACTCCCCTCCCACTCAGCCCAGTCTTAACATGCAGCTAATTAGAGTTATGGGCTCTGAGGGTCATCCTGCACCAAAAGTGGTTCGTTCCATTCTAGATTTGCAAAGGTAATTACTTTTCTGTTGCTGTGTCAGGGTTCATGTTATCACTTGAATAGATTCCGTTGTTACCCTATGTCCTTGAATTATATTATCTGATTTTAAAATGATCCTAACTATAAGAAAGGAATTTCTTCATTCCTGACAAATTTGCTCCACCATTCTAAGACTTAAGTGATGATTTTTAATCCTTACGATTTGTCAAAGTTAAATGTTGCCTATTCTGGATTTTCAGATAATCTTTAGCCTTAGTTTTCTGTCCATCAGAACTGGGTAATCCTACACTGGACCCAGCTTTTAGAGAGTATGTATTTATTATTGTAGAAAGAAATCCACTTTCAAACTAATATAGTCCCAAAAAGCAAAAAAGCAACCTTTTCGCATGCCAGGACTTTACAAAAATCCCAGCAGAGCAGTAATGGAAGGGTCAGTAACCTCACATCATAATAAAGTAAGACAGAATACTGAGATCTATTCATTTCAGTGTCTAATTTTAATTCATAGCCACTTTTAGGAAGACAGACTATGTTAAAATAGTAAGAAATATGTTTAAGGTCTGGTACAGAGGTTTTAGGACTTAAGGGAAATGTTAAGATACCCAGTCACATAATTTTTCTGAAGACCTTATCACCCAAGCAGGCCCAGCAGAAAAAGAGGAGAAGTAAAAGAGGCATGAACACTTCAAATGACCTGGCACAAGTCATATAGCAAGTCTCTGGCAGGATATGAGCAGAACTCAGAGCCGAGTCTAAGCACCACTCGATGTTTCTGCTCACACAACACGAGGAGTCAATGCAATGATATATTTTGTCTTGTGGGGAAAGAGGACTCACCTGTTTGAGTTAGGAAAAATCTTCAATTAAGATTTTTATTCAATGAAAATGTGGTGCACAAAACCATATGTTAAACAAACCAATTTTCTCTACACCCAATCCTAGCAACACTCCCTTATTTTCTCTCTCTGCTAAAGGAAGAGCAAAAAGTAAAAAGATCTCCACTCCTGCCTTTCTTCCCATCAACCTCTCCTAAATGGTTTCATGGCCTTCAAAAGTCATCTAGTGAGCTCTCTTCTAGAACTGAGTAAAAATTCAGAGTCAGATATCTATTTCCTGTGCTGGAATGAAACATGTGGATTACTATCAACAGTGAAAACAGGTCATCTGTCATAACTAAGTGTGTCTGTTTGAATATTTTACCCTTTTTTTCCCAGCTCAAAGAGCAGCAGCCTGCCCTTGATGCACCTGCGTAGTAAACTAGCAGGTGTTGCAGCCTTATAGTACATTTAAAACAAATGCAGGGCAAAGAATAAAAGCAAAATATCACCCTGCCATAATTCCATCTATTTAGCAAAATGCACATATGGCCAAATTGTACCAGTTTGTTTCTGCAGTCTTGGTGCAAGTGATGAGACTTGATAACTGAATTGTGCCTAGTGCTTTCCCGGTAAGTATGAGGACACCAACCCTAACATGCAGAGGTAAAGCCTAATCCAGCAGTTACTAAACCGCCTGATAAGACTTCCATGCGTTAAGTGATATTATTCACCTGCATTAATTTACATAGACATACGAGTGTTTCTGGCATCATGGTCCAAGAGAAGACAAAGTACATGTTCATGTAACACTTAGGAGGAAACAAAAGGAAGTTATATAAGACTACTTAAGAAAGTCCACAGTGTGTTTTCGTAGCGGCTGACTGTTTGGCATTCTCCTGAAAACCTTTTTTGCCCTCAGTCTCAGTTATATTCTATAAGCCATTCATTATCATAAAAGCAGGAGAATACAAAGAGCATGGCATCTTTTAGGATTTCTCCAATGGATTAGACCTTCACTGGTTTATCTGCCTACCAGATGCATATGTATGTATATGTATTTTAATAAGACTGTGTTATTATTGCATCTCTGTAGTCCAAAGAGACTGCAATTGTAGAGGACACTTCCTGCTAGTTCTCCTAGGAAAGCCTACTGAGTTAATTGTCAGTAGAAATCCAGAATACCTGGGCAGTCCTGGCTTTGGCATCAGTCTACTATGGGCTCTACTCAATGCTCTGCACAGCATTTCTTATACTATACGTAGCAGTGACTTTTCAGACTGTGATTCCTGTGGCCACAAATTGTCTGCAGAACTGTCATCTGTGTTTCCAATGTAAAGCTTGGTAAAAAGGTGGCAACCAGACGGATGGAGCCCTGCAAGCAACAGAGCTGCCTGTTTGTCAGGCCTAAAAGTCTAAATACCTGGGAACGGTGAAAACTAAGGTAGGGATCTTGCATACCAATACTTAACACTAGCCTTTGTTTTTCCGAGGCTGTAATGTTACCTAGCCAGTGACAAGCCTTGAACAGGGCTGCCATCAGAAACTTTCAGATTTGGTTCATTTTGATAAGATTTTGTATTTTTATTACAAAGTGCTGCAGCTGGGTTTATTTTTTTCCTCAGAAAACTAGGTCAGGTTGGCACAGTACAGTTGGGAGAGAAAAGTAAAAGGCTGCGCTGCTGCAGCAGATTCTGTATTACCACTTGGGGATATTATGTTTGGTTTGGTGTTGGGGGAGGAGGGTATTTTTAACTGGGTAATGAAAGTCCTTTCCAATTTTAGCTTGCTATAAAACATATATGCTGCTGCTGCTCATCTTTTTCTTACTGCTCATTTCATTTCTTAAAGCAGTTCTAAAGTAGGTCACAGGCTTTTAAAGAACCCAGCTAGAAAAAGTATTATGCAGTGGGTTGCTGTTATTTTTTAATAGGATTTTAATTCACGTAGAATACCCATTCTCAAGACACATGGTACTCTTCACCGTCCTTTCTCTCCCTGAAATAAAACGTAAGGGTGGGAGAAATCCATTCTCTGCAGCTGATGCATCTACAAGTAAAAGGCATGGCCTATTTTCTGTTAAAATCTTAAAGGTTGCAGTCAGCAGCAATGTTGCATGTTGAAGCTCTGTTACCTCTTGTTAGCAGTAAAGCTGTTTTGTTTCATGGCCCCTAAACATTTCAGTTCTCACCGTATCAGAGACATCATTTCCCATTGCTTTTGTTTTCCCCAAGAAAGCTTTCAGTCCCGAAGGCAAGCTTGTTTCTCTATCAGGTAGATGTATTCCTGCCCAGCAGTGTTAGTCTCTCACTAAGATGCTGCTATTTTCTTGGTGGACTTTTGCGCAGCTGTGCAAGCATGTTGGCCTCTCCTTAGGTCATTAGTGCCTTGAACAAAGGCAAATTGGGAGTAGGATTTTTGATGTGCAGATGCTGTCGTAGCAGAGATCTCTTAATCTAATCTGCATGCTGTGGACAAACTCGCTGGCAAAACTCTCAGATCAGGACTTCACCGTCTGTCTTCATTTATAACTTTGGCTTTCTTTTTTACTGAAGCACTTGAAGTATTTTCCACAATTAGAGGATTGTAGGTGAGGGTGGAGGCAGGAAAAGGGGCAAGAGGAAGCCAGGCAGAAAGGGAAGAAGTGGTGAGGAGGAGAATTTCTGTTCATGGCCAAAGTTCAGCTGTGACCTCAGAAATCAATTCTCATCGTGAACAATTCAGCCCAGAATTATTAATGTTTCTTTTCCTCTTTTGAAAACATTTAGAGCTTGCTAGGGCTTAGTTTGATAGTAGTAAAAAATACATTAATATTTCCATGCAAGTACAACTTTCCCAGCCTTCCCACCATTTTATTTATGAGGCAACTATATCCCAGCATAAACATCCTTTTGCTAATGAGTTTCTTGTCTCAAAATGAGACAGATTCTTTAACTTAGAACGCCATCTTTTTCCTAGGCTAAAATGTACAGCTAGTTAGAAAATTGCTCCTCTCAATGAACATGTTATCTTTATATCAAAAAATCACAATTTAAGATTTTACTAAAACAGTTTTCTGTCAAAAATTTAAGATTTATTTTTAGACCAAAATTATCTTTTGTTTCACTTTTGAGAGTCCTACTTTTCTGAAGCAAACTGACATTTTCCGTGGAGTTTTGTTTATTCAAAAACATCTGATTAAAATGCTTCAAAATTTAAAAAATAAAACTATTTAAGTAGTCTGGATCAAGCTTAGTGCAAAACTCCTTTTCTTCCAAGAATACCCTGATGCAGTAACAACTTTTAATTTATATTAGTTTTGGAAACTTATAAATCCTCATGTTTCAGAGCATGTATCTAACCCCCTAAATGGGATTAGGAAACTTTCCTCATGAGCAGGTTGTTGCCTAGACATCTTTTGTAGGGTTCCTTTCGCCTTCCTTAAGATGGTTTTGCCTGCTCAACTGAAAAAGATATATAAAACTATAGTCATTTTCTTTCACACATTCTTTAAATCATTGCTACATCATTTTTAGATCTGCTTTCCCTCCTGAGTTCTAGGCAGGAGCATATTTAGTGTAGGCTGTCAGTGCCCAAAACACTTCTTTATTCCTCATTGTTCCATATACAGCAATGCTGAGCAATGGAGCAGAGCGCTGCCTCCGCTTCCTTCGAAGCCAAGTCAGCAGAATAGTCAAGATTATTGAAGGCATCCAAACCTGCATATATGTTCTGTTGCCTGATCCGTAACAATTAACACCAGTTAACCCAGAAACCCTTTCCATCAAAAAGACCTCAGCTTTTAGGCAGTGGTCATGTCTAAATCAGGCTGGTTGACAAAGGACATGTAGATGATACTTCACCCTCCACGACAATGCAGAAAATATTGTCAGTGGAACTGGCATTCTCTCTTAATTTCACACATGACTGGGACTTGAGATTGCTGGAAGTGATTTTTCTCTGTGGAAAAGCTGACTCTACCGAAACTGGCCTTTTCTTTGACAGAAATTGGCTGAAATCACTAGTTTCCTTGGCCTTTTCCTCCTGTAACCAGTTTCGTGCACTTTCTCTGAATATAATTTCATTAAGGAGGATTTAGAGACCATATTTACCAGATACTACATATCAGGGAACATTAAAATTAATGGTAATGAATCTCCTAATTACTTGCATATTTTTGAACATCCCACCTCTTGCTCATCTGTCAAAATGTGTGCTTTGTTGGACTTGCTCCAGTAGCTCCATGTCTCTCTTGTACTGGGGAGCCCAGCACTGGACACAGTACTCCAGATGTGGCCTCACCAGGGCTGAGCAAAGGGGAAGGCTCACCTCCCTCAACCTGCTGGCAGTGCTTTTCCTAATGCAGTCCAAGAGGCTGTTGGCTTTCTTTGCTGCAAGGGCACATTGCTAGCTCATGGTCCACTCAGTGTCCACTGGGACCCCAAGGGCCTTTTCTGCCAAGCTGCTTTGCAGCTGGTCATCTTCCAACCTGTACTGGTGCATAAGGTTATTTCTGCCTAGGTGCAGAACCCTGCACTTGCCTTTGTTGCACTTCACGAGTTACCTCTCTGCCCATCTCTCCAGACTGCTCAGGTCCCCCTGAATGGCAGCACAGTCTTCTGGTGTGTCAGCCACTCCCCCCAGCATTGTATCATCAGCAAACTTGCTGAGGAGGCACTCTGTCCCTTCCTCCAGGTCATGGATGAATAAATTAGTCTTGGCCCCAGAACTGATCCCTGGGGGACATCATTGCCGACATTACTTTAAATTCCTTTAGGATTGTACCTAGCATTCACTAATGAGTTCCTATCCACATCTTAGGCCTACATCTGCTTTGCTTTCAGGACTCGATGCATTTTGAACTTGGGCACCTGAAACAAGTCAATTTTAAACAGTTTAAGTGTCTTTTAAGTATTTAACTTATCAGCTAGTTTGGTTGTTGTTTTTCACATGGGACTTTTGAGCCAGATGTAATCCTTAAACCTGTGAAATGCCTAAATGTATATAATATGACTTGCATATAATCACAGAATCACAGAATCGTTTAGGTTGGAAGGGACCTCTGGAGATCATCTAGTCCAACCTCCCTGCTCAAGCAGGGTCACCTAGAGCATATTGCCCAGGATCACATCCAGACGGCTTTTGAATATCTCCAGCGAAGGAAACTCCACCACCTCTCTGGGCAACCTGTTCCAGCGCTCTGTCACCCTCACAGTGAAGAAGTTTTTTCTCAGGTTCAGATGGAACTTCCTGTGGTTCAGTTTGTGCCCGTTGCCTCTTGTCCTGTTGCTGGGCACCACGGAGAAGAGGCTGGCCTCATCCTCTTGACAACCTCCCTTCAGATACTTGTACACATTTATGAGATCCTCTCTCAATCTTCTCTTGTCCAGCATGAACAGGCCCAGCTCTTGCAGTCTTTCTTCATAGGAGAGGTGCTCCAGCCCTCTAATCATCTTGGTAGCCCTCCGCTGGACTCTCTCCAGGAGTGCCATGTCTCTCTTGTACTGGGGAGCCCAGCACTGGACACAGTACTCCAGGTGAGGCCTCACCAGGGCTGAGGAGAGGGGCAGGATCACCTCCCTCCACCTGCTGGCAACACTCTGCCTAGTGCACCCCAGGAGACCGTCGGCCTTCTTGGCCACAAGGGCACACTGCTGGCTCATGTTTAACTTGTTGTCCACCAGCACTCCCAGGTCCTTCTCTGCAGAGCTGCTCTCCAGCAGGTCAACGCCCAGCCGGGACTGGTGCATGGGATTATTCCTGCCTAGGTGCAGGACCCTGCACTTGCCTTGGTTGAACTGCAGGAGGTTCCTCTCCGCCCACCTCTCCAGCCTGTCCAGGTCCCTCTGAATGGCAGCACAGTCTTCTGGTGTGTTAGCCTCTCCCCCCCAGTTTCGAATCATCAGCAAACTTGCTGAGGGTGCACTCTGTGCCTTCATCCAGGTCATTGATGAATACACTGAACAAGACTGGGCCCAGGACTGACCCCTGGGGGACACCACTAGCCACAGGCCTCCAACTTGACTCTGCGCCATTCACCACAACCCTCTGAGCTCGGCCATCCAGCCAGTTCTCAAGCCACCTCACTGTCCACTCATCTAGCCCACACTTCCTGAGCTTACCTAGGAGGATGTGATGGGAGACAGTGTCCAAAGCCTTGCTGAAGTCCAGGCAGACAACAGCCACTGCTCTCCCCTCCTCTACCCAGCCAGTCATTCCATCACAGAAGGCTATCAGATTGGTCCAGCATGATTTCCCTTTGGTGAATCCATGCTGACTACTCCTGATCACCTTCTTGTCCTCCACATGCTTAGTGAGGACCTCCAGGAGGAGCTGTTCCATCACCTTTCCAGGGATGGAGGTGAGGCTGACAGGCCTGTAGTTTCCTGGCTCCTCCTTCTTGCCCTTTTGGAAGACGGGGGTGACATTGGCTTTCTTCCAGTCCTCAGGCACCTCTCCTGATCTCCAGGACCTTTCCAAGAGGATGGAGAGTGGCCTAGCGATAACATCCGCCAGCTCCCTCAGCACTCGTGGGTGCATCCCATCGGGGCCCATGGATTTATGGATGTCGAGTTTGGACAAAAGATCTCTAACCTGATCCTCCTCCACCAAGGGAGAGTCTTCCTTTCTCCAGCCTTCCTCTCTTGTCTCCAAGGTCTGGAATTCCTCAGGACTGGCCTTAGCAGTGAGGATAATAATATGACAGAGGATACTGATAGGCTCATAATGTAATGCGCTCTATAATGAATATATTATGAGAATGTTCTGGCTGTTCCAGAATATTTGAAAAAATGTAAAAAAAAATTCAGGTAAGAATGACTTCAGAAAAATGAAAGCCATGATCTAAGCCTTAACATTACCCCTATTTTTTTTCTTGTACTGATGCTGTTGAAGATATTTACAGCACCTAGGAATCTGAATAGATGGAAAGGGTTTGTTTTCCTGGGTAATAAATAGCTTAAGAGAGACCTGAATCGATGCAGAACACTCCATGGACTGTTCACCTCTCCTACATACTCAGCAGCAATACCGATGATCAGCCAAGCTTTTTGTGTGCAGAACAACAGTGTTGATTCTGATTGGAACCCCTTGGCACCAGTGTAATATTTTTACTAAATAATGAATTGCAGTCCCTGACGCTCACACGCTGATTAGTTCGAAAAATTCCAGCAAGTCATCTGGGTTTAATTCTGTAATCAGTCAGTAACTTTTCTGGCTCCTTCTTCTGAAAAACAGCTTTCATCTGTTACATGTGTTGGGCTTATTTCTGACCTCTAATTTCTCTGTACAGTGGGTTTACTGTGATGGTAATTCTTGAGCTTCAATAGTAAAACTCCTGATATTCGTTAGGAGAGAGGCATACATTAATTTAAGTATTGCGAACTAAATCCCTCAGTATGACATGGGTAGCAAGCTCAAGTTGTATTGGACAAGCTAGATGCTGCTGGTGAAACTTGTATAGTTTAAAGGAAAACCCTAGATGGCCATAGAAGTAATGAGGCCAGGAGATTCCAGCCCACTCTGTAACTAGTAAGGAGCGTTTGAGGGACGTTGACTAGTCAGGTCTTGTCTGCAGCAAGATTTGTGTATATCGCACCACTGCAAACCCTTAGTACACATATTTTCATTAGTTTGAGGTTTAAGCAAGTGGCAAATTATGTTGCACTAGGATAAAGGAAGTGAGTTTAGATGATGACAACAATGTCTGAATTTACAGGAAGTAAACAAAGCTCACAGCAATACCAATTAAGGAGAAAGTTGCAGAATTCCTGGGATGCCAAACCCCCTTTTTAAGTCAGAGTTATTCCCCTCTTTGTTCATGGTTGTAGGGTATGTAAACATGGCACAAAGCAGCATGGTGCCGTTGATGGATCAACCACTATGTGAGCTGCTTTGCCTAGACAGTCCAGTAACATGGTGTCACTTTTGGACCTTGAAGCATTATAATCATACTTTTATAGCCCAGTTTCAGTTACCATGGCTGTCCTGGCTACTTAAGAGCAGAACTTAGTGACAGCTCTGTAGCAGCCCAAATGTTTGCAAGGATATTGCCAGTGTTTTGAAAATGCAGCAAACACTTAAATGCCCTGGTTTTCTTTCCCCCTTTACTAGGTCTAGTCACAGTAAAATATCAGATTTCTAGGGGATAGCAGGCCTCCAGAGAAAAAAAGAAGCTGTGATCTCTGAAATGAGAAAAATTTCCTTGCAGAGCATTCTTAGAAACTTTTATTTATAAAATAATGGTATTGCTAGATTTAGAACGCAGTTCTAACCTCGCGTCGCTAATGTATTTTGCAAATGTATTTGTGATGAATAGTTTAGCAGCTTTCACAAAAAAAACAGGGAAAATGAAATGACCAAATTCATGCAAATGAGCAAAACTATGTTCAGAGAAAAAAACATACTTAACTGAAAATAAATAACTGCCTGAGGTGGCTTACAGGGGTGTGTCCCTCATAATAGATCGATTCATTTTTCTTTTCCTTCAGTGTTACTGCAATGATTTATTTTGCCATCATTTTTCTTTCGTTATGCCTGTTTCAGAGTCTAATGGAGAGCCTTGTTCCATTTATCACATATTCTTAAGGCAAAAGATGAGGTAGTTCATGGCAGGCTTATTTAGATCAGGAAATAGTCCGTGAGAAGGCCATAAACCAAAAGATATATTTTTACATGTGCTTATAAATATATACAATGTGTGTACATAAATGTCTATTCACTTCCATCTAATAGAATCAATATTTCTGGGCTTTGTACATTCATATAATCATCATTCATATAGAGAATATCAAGGTAATTTATTAAAAGAGATATTAAAATGCCAGCATTCCTTTCCTGTTGGTTCCACATTCGTCAGGTTTGGATGGACTTCACAATCATTTTCTAATGGCTTTCGTCTCTGGAAGTCTTTTAGCCCTCTACATCTTACAGGAAAGAATTTGACTCTAGAGCAAGTCCCTCTCCTAGTTTGTGTTAGCTGTGCTCCGTCTTGCTCTGCTGGAACAGCAGGCAGAAAAAACAGCTCTGTGTTGCTTTATTTTCATCTGCTTCATAATTTGTACCATGAGACTGCTGCATTTGCGAATCTGACCCCAGGGACATCTGTGCAATGTCCGTACGTCCTCGGCAACATTCCTCTGCACCCTTTGGAGTATTCTGACACTACAGATCACATATCTGTGCCTACTATACACATTCAAATCAACTGTACTTTACTTTGCTCCAATTTAGACAACAAAATAATCTTTTCCCAAGGAATGCAGAAGTCTCAGTACTTCCCTTTGCCTAGGACACAAACTAGCAGCTGGGATGCTGGAGTCAGCGTTTCATTCCATGAGAGTGAATAGCTGCAGCTCCCCAGAGATTTCCTAACTGACCTCCAAAACACGAAGTCCAGCTTCCAGAAAACTCAAAGTAAACATATTTCTCTAGAGATTAGGATCAAAGCACAAGAAAAATATTCTACTTAACTGCGTGATGCTCGTAATATTATTTATTTATTGGGGCAAGGGTAAGCAGTGCTGGGGGAGACGTGATTCACTTACGCTTTTTTGTTATCTAACGGTAAAAGTACTTCACAAAGATTACCCAGATCTTTGCCAAGAAACCTGCAAAAATTAGTCTTTTTCATACCATCTCTGCTTCATAGCCGAACATGGTCTTATTTCATCATGGCCAAACTCTGAAATTTTTTTTGAAAAAAAAAGCCTTATAGAATCTGAGTGCTTTACTAGGGGAGCAGCTTCAAGCGCCCCCCCCCCCCTCCTTGATTCTGGTCCTGTGGATCCTCATTTTAATGTTCTCCAGCAACTGGTCTCAGCTGTAAAACAAGAGTAATTAATAGCACTTTATTCCCATATAGGTTTTTAGGAGGACTATATTAAAGATTCTGAAGTTCTTGTGTATTGCAGTGGCATGTCTCATGTGAGCACATAACCCAGACTTTCTGGAACAGATTGGCCTAGGATAAAAAAAATAAAAGTGAGCCACTTTTTGAAGAAAAATGTTGGGAATGCACAATTTTCTTTTCAATAGTGTAATAGCTTATTGCCATTCACTAGAATAAACAAACAGAGATGCACCTGCAGACACCTGAAGCCATTTTCTGGTGAGCTTTGTGCTATAAAAAGCACTGTAAGTATACACAAATAAGTTCTTCATGCATGCTCTGTTAGTATTTTTCAATTGCTGCTGTTGGACTGTGATGGAACTTTTGGGGGAAGCTGAGGTTCGGGTTCAGCAGGGAGGAAATCGGAAAGGTAGTCTGATCAGGGTGATCCTCAGAGGGTGTTTAAAACTATAATTCCCACAAAGAGAGGAATGAAAATTCCTCTGAAATCCAGTTTCAAGCCTGTCCCATGACCTTGAATATGGAGCCCAGTCAACCACAAACATTCCTTCTTGACTGTCTCCCTAACCACCAATTTATACTGCTTCCTCACTGTATAAGAAAATGAACAAAAGTTGTTAACGTTGAAATTAGGGATGACTATGTAGTACTCCTGCCCTGAATTCCTGTGCTATACAGATCTTTTTATATGTCGCATCATGTAAATATACACCCGGATGGATGTCATTTTCTGTTATACATGGGTTCATTCTTCACACATTCAAGTCTCCAACACTAAGGAGATGGAAGTCCAGATTCAAGCACTATTATTCCAAGGACAGGACATAAAAAGCATCTGTAATATTTTTAAGTAAACAGATATTTCCAATGATCTGAGTTGCATACTATTTGACTTCTTTACTGCACCCTGTCTTGGCTAGCACAAAGATTTAGGGCAGTCAGAAAAATAGTAAATCAATTCAACCCAAAAGATTTTCAATTTACAGGAAAAAAAAAGTTTTACATAGCTTGTGCCAAATGATCATTACTTTTGGTCTAAGATAAGCATCCTAGCCTGTCTCCCTGCCCCTTTTTCACAGTGTTACTACAGCCCCTCCAGGAACATATTAAAAATTCCTGGCCTTAAGCATTTGCGCTAGTACCAATTGCAGTAGCGCAATTACCTGCAGTAATTATTCTTTCACACAGTTTAAACTATCCTTTGGAATTACATCTTGTGGTTCACAGAGCAGAAACCCAAAAAAGACAGAAATGCCTCTTTAAAGCTGAACTGCAGTTATGTGATAGGCAGTTAGTATATAAAAATAAGTAATAGAGTGAGTACTTTTCAATGGGCTAAATGGAAGCTCTGTGATGGTAAGTGCTCCCTCAAACCTTGCTCCTCATATGCTTCTCTTCCTTGTTCTCAGGCTTTGCATCTGGTTAAGATAAACTGACTTGCATCACTTTTCAAAGTGCAAAGATTTCAGCTGAAAGGTCACTGATCTGTAAATACCTTAAGAGACTTGCAGCACTTTTTCTTAAATCCTCTAAAATTTATGATTTCTGGCACTGATTGCAGTGATTAATTTGATGAGTTTAATGACGATTGCAATCCGATGAGTCCACCAGATGTTTTTGGGTTTGCTTCACTGGGAACTTTCTGGGTTTTTATTCCTCCATTCCCAGGAACTAAGACCCAATTTTAGCAAAGTGCTGATGAGCGAACGAGCAACAACAAGGCTGAAATAAGTCTCCATCTCCACAGTCCTTAAAATGTTCAGCATTGCAGACATATAAGCAGCTGAAGTCTGGATGCTTATCCAAGCCTCTTTAGCCTGGAAAAATGAAGGATGGGAAATACAGAATTGGCTCTCAATAGATTTGCGGTATTTCCTGCACTTGGCTGGCACAGAAATATCATCTAGCTCTCAGTATTTTGGCACTACCAAGATGGAACCTGGCAATACAGAGACATGTCAGAAAAAACAACCTTTTGCAGCGAAAACAAAAGAGAAACTTGCTTTGAGTTAGGATTCGGTTTGGATTTGACTGGTTTATTTCACTTTTCACTTTGCTCTTTTGCTATCCAGGGCTGTTGGAACGTGAAGACAACTTCATTTTCAGGTACGTGTACTATCAGTATAAGTAGCACTGGGCTAAGCTGAAGCAACTTGCTTGCTCCCCATTATGTAGTTAACACAATACCTAGTATATGTTGTTTAAGACTACCCATTATATGTTATACTATTATAAATTATACTACCATCATTAAGGACTACAATAATACATATATGTTAAAGACTACTATTATGTGTTAAGACTACCCTTTTATTATGGAACAGCCCTGCATTAGAAATTCAGTGTTCTGCAAGTATCAAGAAACACCTGTTCTAACTTTCATTAGCGAAGCAACATTATTTATTTTTGGCTCAGGCAAACTCTCATCCACTGAATTACATGTTTTTTCCATTTCTCCAGATCACAGGCAGCACCCCACCAGAATGACTAGTAATCACACAGACTGTCATTACTGCCTGCGGTCTCTTCGTGGGAGGAAATATGCATTAAGAGAGGAAAATGCTTATTGTGTTACATGTTACGACAGCTTATTTGCCAACTCCTGTGAAGAGTGCAAGCAACCTATTGAGTGTGATTCCAAGGTAAGGATTTAGCTTTGTCTTGCTGGTCCTTGTTAAATTACAGACAAATCCCATTTCTTTTATGATGGGTTCTGTATCATATCCCTGTGCTGGTGAAGAGACCCAAGCGCAGCTGTTGTGCATCCATGCACAGCACGGGGGAACATTCAGTGCTGACTCGGGATAGGAAAGCTCGGGGCCGAACACTAGGGAATGTACACTTACGTGCACCTGAAAAACGCAAATATAGGGTGAGAACCATATAGTGGTTTTGGTTTACACACTGGATTCCACCCTTCACCTCCACTTACTTCCTAGCTGAAAAGACTGCACAGTGCTTGAGGTGTAGCAGGGCTGCTGATGCACCATGGAAAAACTAGACTTATTTAATTTATATCAATAGTACTCCTAAGTATTTATGGTAGAAAATGGCACTTATCAAGTTTTATATACCTGGTTGGATGTGAGACAGAGGACTTCAAGCACATGCTTCCAGTATCTGGCATTCATTATAAACTCACCTGCTTGAGAATACAGAGATATTAGGAATTACCTAAATCCTGCGATTGTCAGATATCAGTAGTTTATGTTCAAGCCCTGGCAGGATTTCCATACAACATATTTCCTGGGCTAATTTACCTCAAAAGCCCCTGGGTTCTCTAAGTTTAACAAGTCCACCTCAGCAGATCTCCCATTTCCCAATTGCAAGATCAGGAAGTTTTCATTAAGCCTGTTACGTTCTTTGAATCTTATTCAGTGACATTCTTGCATGTATCTTTGAAGCCTGCCAATGTGTGTCTTCCTATCACATCAAAAAGCCTATCAGTCAGAGGAGTTTTCTGGCCTACAGAAAACCCACACTTGAATGCTTTACCTAAGTTCAACTAAGTGTTCCTACATGTTTGCAGGATACTCTAACTACTGGGCCGGAGAAGACTGTGAGTTGACTCTCATTCAGTCTCTCTGTGCACTGGCCTCTGCATTTTAATGTAGTTAAATACTCTTGAGTGAAAGCCAAGGAAGCAGACTGCGCTGTCCTGTGTTGAAGGCATGCATTTGCATGCAGGGGACCTGGATTCAAGGTCAGCTAGGTCCAGATTCAAGATTAGAAACATCACACCTCTTGGAGACATTAACTGGAATCCATATTCTTTCTTACTGTCTTTATTTTATGAAAGGATTGTCTTAGCACTGAACCTCAGGAGAGGATTTACTGTTGAAAATTATTAGTGGAAGTAAGCACCTTCCTGTGGCCCAGAGCTAGGTATTTAGATATTTCTAAAGTGTGGTGTTCAATTCGCCTCTCCACTATCACTCCCGATTTCTGGTTGCTGCATTGCGCAGCTCCCCTGGGGGGCAAGCACATGCTGTGGATCACACTCTGAACACCTGCTATTGAAAACTGATGTGTGGTGATTATGTCCTAACAAGACAATATATTTGAGGTCTCTGGCTGTAAGTATGGGGTTTCATATTGCCATTCTGGGTTTTTTGTTGCATTTTTTTTTCCTTTGGAGGGTGGTTCTTGCAACAGCAGAAAAGAAGTAAAAGAAAGTTTCGATTTGTTTAATTTTCTCTTTGCTATCCTGCATAGCTGCAACTTTTCTTTTCCCTTTTCTATTGATAATTCAGTGGATTAGGTTGAATGAAACTTTAGAATTTGAGAGAAAGCCACTGAAAATAATTTTAACTATATTGTATAATTTACTTCTACTATAATTTACTACTTCTATATGTATTCACATATAGATGTCAAGCGAAAAAGAAATCATGTTTATAATTTTATGTTATACCTTCTATTTTTTGGAAACAAAGTATATTTTAATTTTAACTTACTTCCCTGCTTACCTTCCTTGTCTCATAGGTGACAAGTTAGTGAGTCTTTCTGGGCTCTGCTTTCCTTTCACCTCTCCCCTTTTTTAAGAACATTAAATATTAATGAGTTCCCTTGTGCTCTTTGTCAGGAGTTTCCCCATCCTTTAATTCAATTTACAGCCTGCACGCTTGACTTTGAATTTTAGGTTCTGATGAATACTGTACAAACACCTTTGTTTTGCTGAGTTCAGTATGTACCTTCTCCCCATGCTTCCTTTGCCTATGTTCATTTGGAATAAAAGGTCATAAAGTTATTAAAATAAGCCTCTCAGGAAGTATGTCCAGCCAATGTACCTCATGGTCCTCTAAGGACAAGCTGTGAGTACAGTTCAGGACTGTAAAGGAATCTTCAAAGGAAAATGCTGATTTGGATGAAGATTGTCCTCAAACTCTGACCAGCCACTTCAACAGTAAACTTGTACAGGTAGCCTCAGTCAGGGTCACCTGGAGAACATATGCTCTGCGTTGGCTAATTCCACTTTAATATATAAAATTAACTAAATGACCAGCAATCATTAATAAAAAAATCAAGACTTTGGACTGAGTGGAAGGAAAAATTAGGAGAAAAATACAGCAGGAGGAACATGAAAGGGATGCAACAAGCCAGAGTCAGCTGGACAAATGGCCCAGAGAGTACCAGTACTGAGGTGCTAGAGCTTTGCTCTCTTCCTTCCCTTCCTCCCCTTTCTTTGCCTCAGGCTGCCCTGTGGTGATAGGCTGTTTTTTAAAAGGTACCGAGTATTAGGCTGTTTTTTAAAAGGTACCGAGTATTAACTAAAGCAACAAAATTGGTAAGTGCTCAGCACCTCCTAAAATGCAGCTTGGTATGTATTTCACTTCTTGTTTCAATATTTTAAAGGGAGGGGTACTGAAAAAGCAGAAAAAATAGATTGGATTTGTGCCCTTTTGTGCTTCATTCATTATTTATAAAGAAGACCTGGAAGGGTCCAGTTTATTTTTAAGGGTTTGTGAGTTTTTTTGGTGGTGGTGGTGTGCATTTTTCCACTGTTTTTTTTTAACTTTGGAAAAATAAAATCTGCTATTTGCTCTTTTTTTGAGTTCTTAGTGGAGGTCTCATATATACACTGTTAGCTTTCTTGGCCCTTAAGCCTGCTGAGTCTTAAACAAACAGCTTCCTGCCAACTTTTTATGAGGAGTTATATTAGGTGTAAACAAAAGCAATGTTTTTATAAATAATCTTCATAAGAATCATTTCTTTCTCAAATAATGAGGTTTTAAATGCTTATTCTCTGCAATAATATGACCTTCCTTTAGTCCTCTGGAAGAAAGTGGTGTTAAAAAATACATGAAGTTCTATTTAGAAGTCTATGGAGAATGCACTTCTTTTCAGGTGGTCTGTGCACATTAAAAAAAGTTAACTATTTGTTTCCCCTTGAAGGCAAACTTTGAAATATAAAACGGTTCTTACAATAAAAACGTATCTCTGATGTTAAATACAAAAGGGCAGCTGCTTGTGCCAAAGCAGGTCTTAATGGCTTATACAAGAGATCTACAAAATATCCAGACACAGTGACTTTCAGTACTTACCTTTGACTGCACTGCCAGATACTCATGTTAATGCTTTAGTTGCAATTCAAGTGCTTTTCATTTTGCACTTTTTTTCCTAGGAGGAGCTGGGGGAAAGAACACTATAAAGAAATGCCTTCACTAACATGGACTTACTTTTTCCAAGGACTTGGCCTACAAAGGCCGCCACTGGCATGAAGCATGCTTCAAGTGTGCCAAATGCAGTCGCTCTCTGGTGGAGAAGCCATTTGCTGCCAAGGATGAGCTCTTGCTGTGTACTGAATGCTACTCGGATGAGTACTCATCTAAGTGTTTCCACTGCCAGAAGACTATTATGCCAGGTAAGACACCAAGCACCATTTAATGAAAAACGAAATCGCACTTTTAACTAAAAGCTCCTCCTTGAATAAACAAGCTACAAAGTCCCTGACGTTCAGACCAGCTTTCAGGCGACTACGTCTCCTCCAGGTAGTACCCTTCCAGTACCAGTGAATGGAGGGAAGACAGATATCTCTGGTCCAGCAGTGATGGGGTTTATAAATCCTTATAAAGAACATTAGAATTTAAAAACCAATAAAATGTGCTCAGGTTGAATCCTTGATATTGCTTGCAATTTTTAGGAAGCATATCCCACTGTCAGTGTAGGTAGACAAACAGAGCTATCGTTAGTGGGAGTGTGAGACTAGACAAGACATCTGCATTTTGTCTGTCACGTTGTCCAGACTTTGAGTATCAAACCTGGCTCATGTTCTTTATAAACTATTTATTTTGCTCAAAAATATTTTTTGCTTAAATTGTCAAAACACGACATTCTGTGTTCAAATCATTATCAACATTTTTGCTAAAAAGAACACATATACAGATGTGTTTATGATAGGATTATTTCCTGCCATAAGCAGCTTTGAAAATTCCACACTTTTCACTAAACTACTTCTCAGTTTTTGATCATGCCTGTTTAGGGCATCCTCTAGTGCTTTCATTGTTTCCACATCAGTAAAGCTAATGCAGCAGAGAGATCGCCTAAAAGCTGCCTCTTCCAAGCCATCTAAGGGAAGTAAGAGCAGCCAAATGCGCAAAATGAAGTAGCTCATCCCCGGGGGTCCCAGACATTTGAAACACTGAACTAGTCTCAGTGCTTAAACTTTTTTACAGATTACCAGCACATCCTTAAGGAGCTAACCAATTCATAAAGTAAAGAGTAGAGCATAGTTCCAAATACCAGCTGCAAACTATCTGCTATGGCCTCATAACGACTAGTTTGGGAACCTCTAGCCAAGGACATCAGTAAACGGAGCAGCAGCATAGGAAGTTTATTTTTCAGTAGATCTTCATGCCAAACAATAAAGTCTGGTCTGCGCAGAATTATTGTCTTAATATAAATACTAGGTTACTGATGTACTGATTCAACCCATAACATTGGTGCAATTATGAACTTTCACAGTTTATTTCCTTTTCATTATATCATATCCATTTCATTATATCATCATATGTTGTTGCAATACTGTTTTGTTCAGTTCAGGAGTGATATACTGCTTAATTTTGACAGAGTTAAAGCAATGTTATCTAATAGATACATCTTACTAGATGTGACAAGAATACCACCAGAATACAGTGGTTTTTGCATGATTGTCCACAAACCTTCTCTAATCCACCGATTCTGGAAGCAGGTGTTCCTGGTTTAGTCAGTTGTATCAACAATTCTCTTTTTCCTGTGGAAAGGATTGTATAGCGCCTGTCTCCTCTCTCTGCAGTCTGATGCTACCAAAGGGGAAAGAAGCTGTAGAGAGTCACTGAAAGAATCATTCTCAGACATATGTGCCTATATCTTAGAAGTATACAACTCCATTAAGGTACACAGCGCACCTGCACACAAAGTAAGGAGCTCTGAACCTCCTCTCACAGACGTTTAACTGAGTGACATTTAACTGAGTGACATTCTTTTGCATCTGACCTTACAATGGAACAGAACATCCAGTTGAATAGGATGAAAAAGAACTGTTTATCTAGAATGGAAATGATGAACTGTAAGAAGAGGCAGTGTAGTCTGCTTTTTCACAGAAGATATTTACTTTAAAAAAAAAAAAAAAACCACTGCCAGCTTAAGATAAATAAGAAATAATGCATTTATAAATGACGGAGACTTAGTTTAAGGAAGGCAAGGGACAGCAGATTAGTAGATGTACTAAACAGCTAAGCAAATTCATCCTTAATTTATAGGAGTGTTGTGTACCTGAATATTATCACTGAGTTGACTGGCCTGAGAGAAACTCTGAGCTATTGAAGCATATCACAGAGAATTTATCCTAAAACATTCATATAATTAAGTATTCTAAGATCACAGCTTAGGCAAATTAGCATGACTTTTACCAGATGAGCACACAACAATACATGTGTTCTTGCAGTTAAGCACATGCTTGTCAACTCTACTAAATAGAGGTTAAAAGTGCTTTCTTGGTTAATACAGCTAATATTGAGATAGAAGATCAAAGACAAGATCTTCTTACTTTGTAGAACACATTCTACGGCTATATTTGGGGGCGCTGTTTGCTTGGTTTCTGCAGGTTCCCGTAAAATGGAATTTAAAGGAAGCTCCTGGCATGAATCCTGTTTTGTTTGCCAGTATTGCCGGCAACCATTGGGAACAAAACCGTTGATCACTAAAGACAATGAGAATTACTGCGTTCCCTGTTTTGAGAAGCAATTTGCTCACCACTGCTACTCTTGCAAAAAGGTAATTAAGTGTACAACAGAAAAATTAAAGCATTTCAATGTACTACCATGTTATTTTTAGTCAAGTCAAAGCCAGGTTGTTCACCAGCAAAAATTGAGCCAGTGAGGACTGCTCCTGTAATCTTCAGAGTGCATGCCTAAAATAACCTCTGCAAATCCACACTTCCATTCTCATCCAGAGGTTTAAAATCTAGGTCTCCATCAAGGAACAGGGAACAAAGAGAATATCGACAGAGCACATGAATTCTTCCATTCATTCTTTTCAGATATTCTGTAAAAAGGCCATAGATAAACGATACAGTTACGTGTTAGAGCTTATGAGGCCAGATTACAAAACTGAACAAAAGTTCAGACTATGCTTAACAGGCTTAGTTTGTGACTTATTTTACTGTTAACCTTTTTTCATTGTCAGTAGACAACATTTTTAGCAGCTTAAAATGTTTTTCTAAAAGCAGGTAAGGAGCAGGAGAAAATGATCTTGCAATGAACAGAACTCACCTGTTGCCTAAATCTATAGCACCTATTTGTAATTGCTGATTTGCTGCAGCTTTATGGGAGTGCCTGGACTTTGCTTCTCTCTGATAGGTATTCACACTACCTATTTTAAAGTATTTAATATAGATGCTTAAATTAGAAGCCTACAGTCTCTCTTTTGTCAGTGGAGCTCTCAAGATGTTTGAGAGAGCACCTGGGGGATATAGGGAACTTAAACTCCCCAGTCTGACCCCTAAGTCATATGACTAAAAGTGGAGACACAAAGTGACTTGTTCAGTTACCTGGGATATCTGTAAAATCTGAGAGAGAGTCCAAGTCTGCTGGGAACAGTACTGTATTTGCAACTAATAGCCACCTTTATGGAAGACAGCAACCTTTTTTCTCAGAGCAAAGCTAGATCAAAATGGTAGGTTTACTGACACTAAAGACAGGATACAATGAGGGAAAGTCACACTATCTAACTTTAGATACCTAACCTAGCTGTCTTTTCTCCCTAACTACACAATATTACTCCTGAAGTGGGGGTGGATCATCTAAATTGCCTGGTGAAATAACAGTAAAAGCAGGAAGGATAACTTTCCTTTTGGCATCTAAGTTAGACACCAAAAGCTAAGAGTGACAATGCTTACTGTTCCCTTCTAATTAATAGTGATATAAGTTTGATTACGTTTGAAATAAATTTATTGATCAAAACAAATACTTAAGGATTCTTTTGTTGTCGATTAGGATTTTTAACAAAGGTTAACTTTTACACCTGCAGGTTGTGAAAAAGCCTCCTGTCCTGGTAACAGCTTATCTACTCAGATAAGCATCACTCTTGTAAACATTTATCAGGTATATTCACATGCACAATCAAACCATCTAAGCTGAGGAAAGCATTCACATTCTTACTTGTTTTTCTCTTGAAATGTATCAGGCAATAATCAGAGTAAGTAATATTCAATTGTGATAATAAAAGTCTAATAGTATCCCACTGGTTCAATATATGATGCTTCTCCTGTGGGTACCAGAGAATTTGTTTTCAGATCTGTTTTCTTTTTTTTCCCCATATACAGACAAATCAATTCAGACCTCCCTCAGTTTCTCATGTTTTAAAACTGCCTCTGATTGATTGATGAAAACTCTTAGAGCCTCCCACTATTCTAGCTTAGGAAGATGTTTTAAGCTGCTATCTGTGGCAGAATTTCACTTATTCTTTAGTGCCTCTATCATTTTGGAAGTAAAAGTGATATTTTTTAACTTCATCAAATAATTTATAATTTGTTAAATTATTTAATATTTAGCTGTAAACCTCTACCTTTACTTCTGCTTGTTATTTTTTTCCTTCAATAGTTAGCCTTTAGAAAGTACCTCTAAATATTCCTGTATCACTACATCCAGTCTTTAATTTGCACTAAATGATCACATAACAAAACGTAGTCATTCTGCTCTATATTGATTAAAGGAATGGAAATCAGCAACATTTATGTGAAATAATCAGGATATGCTTCTTAAAAATTCTAGGATGGAAATAGGATGCACATACTTAACAAATAGAACCAATTTTGTTACTTAAACTTCCATCAGCTCCCATAAATAAGAATTGAGTCTGAAAAGATTAAACTGGAGTCTTGAATTTGGTGCCAGACAAAGACATTTCAGTTTTTGAGATGTTATTGTAAAGGCAAGTAAGAGTTAGAAGTAGCCCAGTACTCCCCAAGGGGAGTGGGAATCTTTTAAGTTTTTTATCGGCTGGCATCATCCAGTATTATTCATTCTTTATTTCTCCCAAACCATCTCCCAGGGAAACTTTATGTTGTCTCTATTTTTACCTATACAAGCTCCTCCAACTTTACCTCCTCCTATTCCATTTATGTATTGATTCAAATGCTGTCATACATGACTTGACGGTGGAAACGCCATGTTACAGCTCATCTTTATTTCCAGATAAAATTCTCTATATAGTCTCTCACGACCTCTGTGAAACCTACTTTTCACCACATACAGATGCCACAGAGCAACTGGAAATTTCACTCTTCAGAAATAACCAGTGCAGAGCTCTGAGTGAGTTGCAGGGAATGAGCAGTTTGATGACATCATTGATAAATATCTTTTCTTCTTCTAACAGAATAGATCTCTTTCCTGTCTTACTTCAGATTCTCTCCTGGCTCTTTCCTCATTCTTAAAATAGAATTCAGTTTCAGTTTTGAGACAACATGTTGCCAGTTCCAATATGAGATTAGCCATAATCTCAAGATCCCTTCTATCACCGATCGTTCATCACTGAGAATTCTTCTTCTGAGAGCATGCCTGATGCTAAGCCTTTCTATGCACGTGTAATAGAAGAATTTCATAACAAGCTAATTTATTTACTACAAATAGTGAAGTTATTCTGTGATGGAAAATCAAGAACAACAAAACAGTGGCACATACAGCTCAGCTGGAGTTAGCCAAAGTTGATATTCCAGATGAAGAAAAAAATGAGATGACCACACTCTCTCTCTTTGCTTGTGCACATTGGAAAAAGAGAAAACAAGGAGGATTTATGAAAGCCTGAATAATCCTTCATTTAGACTGCAGTTTAACAGCTACCAGAACTGCTGAAACAATGTTGGGTTCAATAGCTCATGATTCATGCCTTTGTTTCATAGCAGTTTGCTTTTTGTTAATGCATTAGGTGATAACTTCTGGGGGAGTGACCTACCATGACCAGCCTTGGCATAAAGAATGTTTTTTGTGTGCTGGATGTAAAACTCAGCTGTCTGGACAAAGGTTTATTTCCAAAGACGAGTATCCATACTGTGAAGATTGTTTCAGCAAACTATATGCAAAGAAGTGCACTGCTTGCAAGAAACCTATTACAGGTGAGTCTAAACTTTTAGAATGGGCTAGACACTGAAGTGTTATCAGCCTCCTACCAAATCAGATCTTTACTTTAGAAAACAGCCTGAAAAACAGCCCCCTCATAACAAAAGATTGAAGGAGTTAACTATTAGAGAGATCCCCTGTTACATCTTGCTAGGACATACCGATCACACGGGTCTCCTTGCTACTAAGGAATTGTTTTATGTACTGAAAGGAATTCTGCCATGATTTGTTTTAGTGTCTTGTACAGTTTTAAGTGGAAGACCTTCGGATGACATTAAAAATCATCCCTAAGAGTACAGGAGAAGGCACTTCTCGGCTCCCCCCCTGAACAGTGCACACAAGCCCCTCTTGTGCCTGTAATTGGTTTGGCTTTGTTTTTAAATACAAAAGTGGTAAGATCAGAGCTGAATTTGATTAACTGCCTATTGGTAAAGCATGTATATTAAATTAGAGAACTTGACAAGATAATGATGAATACCCAATTAAATTTGCATAATTTTACCAAAATATATAAAAAAAGCAGTGTTTTATTTCAGATACTTATGCTAGGAATTCCATGATCTGGTAATTTTCCAAATCCCCCACCTTGAAGAAACTTAATTGAAATAATTAAATTTCACTTGGTGCTGTACAGAAACTATATGTTTCTACACTTTGCAAATGACTTTCATGAGAGTTTTTTGGGAAATCTGCAAACCTTAACGAACATGCTGATAAACCTGCTCTGTTCAGAGTTCATAATGGGATATGAAAACAGGCAAGTGACTTGTGGCTTTACTTAAAATATTTCTCACCATCTTAAATTTTAACTTTTTTTTCTACTCTGCTGATAAGCAAAGGTTATTTTAACCTATAGATTTTTGTTTATTTGTTTGTTTGCTATATGAATACCAACATGATCACGCATTAGAAAATAATCTGTTTCTTTTCTGAACCAGATCCAGAAATACTGAATTCACATCTTCTATCTCATTTCTCTTTCAGCTCTTGGAGGTGCCAAATTTATTTCATTTGAAGAGCATCAGTGGCACAGGGAATGCTTTAACTGTGTGAGATGCTCTGTCTCGCTGGTGGGCCAAGGATTCCTCACTCAGCAGGATGATGTCCTTTGCGATAGATGTGGCTCTGCTACATAGTTCTGTAGAGAGCTATACAGCTGCTTTATTCTCACTGTATAACCATGTACTTCATTACCATGCAGTAAGAAAATCAGCTATAATGCATAATAGTTATTTAGTCATCCAAGTAACTTTCCAATAGCAGTTTAATTCTATCATAGTTCTCAGCTGCTTGTAGAAATAAATAAATAAATAAATAAATAAATAAAAGCTCCATACTGGCTAAGAAAACAATTCAGAAGAGATTAGTAAATATTTTAAATCTAACTACAGTATGCTTCTGAAATCTAACTACGGCATGCTTCTGCTTGTAACACACTGCACTCTGCTGTTAGAAGCTTAAAAATTTACATTTCATCCCCCACGAACCAAAGAGGAGTATGAAGTCTATGTGGCATATGACTGGTGGTGAGGCATTAGCACTACTCCACTGATACAGATTTTGGTGTGGAAAGCCAAGCATATGCATTTTTCTGTTAGACCACAACATTTATCAGAACAATGTCTCATCTCCTTCCACACTTCAGACAAAGAACCTGCTGGCAAGCAGTTCTTCTAGTATGAGCAGAAGGTAGGAGAAGGGGATACTGGTACACAACAGGAAATCACAGGATTTCTTTCATGTCAGAGGAAGTCCATTCCAGGACTAGATGAAGGGATAAAAGGTCATTTTCCTCTCATTACTAAGATTATGCCTCAGGAAAAAAAAGTTTCTCATGGTTCTAGTCATCCAAAAGACTGAGTGGCAAGCCCTTTCCCAAAATCAGTTAGCTGCACTTAATTTTTCTTTGAGGCATAATTGTTTTAGAACATAAATACGTAAACCTATTCTTTGATCTACTGTAAAAGGAGAGGATCACCTGAGATTGGATAGCGCTAATGTAGTTTCCTTTAGCTAATATGCCTACAGACTCCAACTCCATTGTCTTCACAAGACCCTCAATACCTGCTAAAATATACTTTTTTATGAGCAGAGGCAAGAGCTGCCTTACTCTAGTCCCTTTAACTTTGCACCTTTCCTCCCCTCAAAACCCATTTGCCAGCAATCAAGCCACTGTTAACGACCTTACCATTTCTTCAACTCACAGTTTATTCCCTTTCTCATAAATATGTGCTTATCCACAGCAGGCTATAAGCTCTTTAGAACCAATACATGATTCATTTTGTCATGTGCCATACGCATTTGCCAGTATTATGTTGCAAATTTGTACTGTTGTCACTGCAAGCTAGGCAATCCTCACTTGTAATAGTAGTAAAAGGTGTTAGTTTCCAGGTAGTTGGCTTTGACAGGATTATATCTGCTTTCTAAGCTTTGGAGCTCAAGAGCTGTTATTAAAGATCATCTAGAGTAGAGTAACCAGCACTTAGTTTCTCTTTCTTGGTCCATGCCTCTTACACTTGTATTAGGCCACTGTGAATGGTGCAGAGTCTGCACCACACAGCACTATTTTAGTTCTCATCTTGCGTGACTTGAAATCATACATTCTCTTTTAAACTTTGACTGTAAGTGCATAGAGTTATTTTGCAGACCTGAATGGGCTTTATTTGTAATAAAGACAGCCATTGCATTAAGTAGAAAAGTGGAGGAAAAAAAAAATTAGAGCTTAGCTAAGCCAGAGCTGAACTGCTGCAGCATAAAATCAATATGGATAATGACTGACCAACAAGAATATAGCACTCTGTTTTCCAGTCAATAAAATATTGATCTTTTGCTCTATGTGGTGTTCATTTTTGTTTTTCAGCCTCTTCTGTCACGGCAGCTTTTATTGGAGTTTGGAGTTTGATTAGTTTATGCCTTTTCCTTTTATCCCAGCTGCTTCCTTTTCTATTCTTACATCTCACATGGCTGATACAGGCTCTTACTAAGACTTGGATTCCCATAAATAGCATTAGGTTGAACTACCCAAAAAAAAAAAAGAGAGAGAATTTTGAGGTCCATAGTTATACACGTTGTTCTAAAAGTGTGCACTGAGTTACCAGAAAGCAGCCCATTATTAAATGTCAATTAACTTTGATATTTAAAATGAAAATGATGAACCATTAGAAGCAGCCATGGCTGTGGGGTGTACCTTTCTCTTTTTGGGAATGAAACAACATTTAGCAAGTTGCAAGAATGTAGTCTGGGCCCTTTTTTCAATTTTGTCCTAATAATGTTCTAGCTTAATTACAAACTGATGCAAGAATTAGAGGGCAGAATCCTAAGACATGACATAGCCCCAGATCAGACTCTGATCACAATAATCCCATCCTTCCAGCCTTAACATTTAGGAAAATGAAATTCTGCTCTGACTCATCAACTAATTTTATTTTTAGAAATACCAACTGAATTATTTACTTCTGCATTCAACACACTACAGTCAAATCTGAAACTGAGCATTTTCACTTCAGAATAATAGTGTGAAACAAATGTGTTTGCTATAAATAGTTTGAATAAAAAATTGTATCAGACATCAGGTTGTGATTTACTTGTCCCTATCACCAGCTACTGATGTTTAAACATAAACACAGTAATAATCTGTACCATTTGGGTCACCTTTGCTCGTAACAGATGAAATCCAAATTTAATAGGTGCAGAGAAGGGCTATAAGGAATTAAGTGGAAGAATGTAGATCATGGAGAGGGTAAGACGACTGCTATAAACTAAGAGACTATGTTTGGTTTAAGAACAAAGGAAAATAAATTTCTCATGAATAGAAATTGGAAATTAGAAGGCTGCTTCTACAGTATAATGAGGTTGCAGGGCAGCCTCTCTGCAGAACTGAGAGGGGAGCAACTCTGTGGTCAGTCTCAAAGTGATGCTCAATCAGTTTATTAAATGGAATATATAACATGATTGCCTGTGATGGCAAAGCACTGGGCAAAATGAACCAGATGGTTAGTTTCAGTCCTGGTTGTTAACATTAAATTTACTGTAGGATAATTAGGGTACAGACTCCAATGCAATTCAATTTTGTCTAATAAGTTTCAGAGGATGGAAGTTTGACGGATTTATTTTTTGATAAGCCAATTTTTTAAATGTCATGTGCTTTTCTTCAACATAGTATTGTTTTATTTTCAAATTTTTCTATTTCTATTCCATTCTATGAGCTGCCCAACTCTAAGACCATTGCATTTTTTTTTGTTATGATGAAGCTAAATGCAGGGATCCCTCTAATGCCCTGATCACTCCTCTGTTGTACTTTTATTTATCCCAGTGGACTGGGAGAAAGGCTGCCGTCTGGGACTAACTTCAGAAAAGTGAAGTAGGTGCCTTACTACCACTTTTTTAAACCTAAAGTTTTCCCCGATTACTGCCTAATCCTGAGAGAACTTCCAAAAAGAGCATTCTTAAAACATGGAGATAAGCCCTTCTGTACTATTACCAAGTGACCTTTCTCTGCATGTATTTTTGGAACTCACATTTTTCATTATGAAAAGTTCATACAGCAAAAGGAAGATACCAACCTTTTCCTGGACTTTTTCTTTTCAAAGTCAGGAATAATTTCAGAAGAATTAGCAGGCAATACATAAGGTATAGCTTAACTGTGGGACCCAGCAGCATTTCCCAGCCTTTCACAGGCCTAGACACATGCTCTTGACCCACGACTTACATACAGGTCAACAACCTCCATTCTCTCCTGCCCTTGTCCCCTGGCTTTCTGGAAAGAAAATCTGAGAGTCTATACAGAAGGAGACCTATGCCATAGCCTGGTCACATCAGTGAAATGTGGGTTTTTTCCTGCACATTCACATCACAGTGCATTTTTTTCTTCATTATCTCAGCACATGTGACTTACAACAGGTTCTACACTCTAGCAGTGAATGTTCTCCCAGGCTTTTCTGACAGGAAGAGTAGCTCAGCGCTACCACAGGAGCATTAGGACTCAAGTAGTAAGGTTTTGCAAGGTCTTTTGAAGCCATGGTTTCAAACACTTCACAGGTGCCATCACAATGAGAGTGATGGGACCCTCTGCTTCCCTCTGATTTGACCAACAGTTTCAGCACATGGTCAAAGTTGTTTTGAACCACATTAGATTTAATGGAATGGACTTAGAGTAGCCTATTATATTTTAGGAGGAAAAAGAAAAGCAGCAGTACCATTTATATAATGACAGGTGTCAGTAGTTGAAGGACAGCGATGCTAACTGATTGCCTCAAGTCATTTGTTAGAGCTAGCTCATGTCCTGATAGCTCTCAGGTACTTTCCCATAATTCCTATGCGTGACCAGAGAAACAGTTCACTGAGAAAGAACCTCAGCGTAGCAAGAAGAACCAGTCTCAGAAATCTTCTGGGTAGCTTCCTGAATAGTACATTACCCCAGCAAGATGTAACAAAAGCCAAATAGCCTTAGACAGATATTCGAACCCAACCGCTCAGCTGGTGTATTTGTTCCTGGAGGAAGAACCTCATTTGTCCGTTCTGTGTCTTCACACAGAGACCTAGATTTTTTGCTAGACTATTTACCAAGTAAAAATCAACTCTTCCACCTGAATGAAGCTTTCCTGGTAAAAAGCTATCAAATGGACAGTGCAAGATAAATGTAAACAGCTTCTGATGAATTTTGGTTTTTGTTGTCTTGTTTCTCAAAGTAAAACAAAAATCATGGACTCCTTATTTCTTAGAAGAAGCTCTTCATTTATATAAAAGCAAAGCAGGTACCTTGTCAAACATTTCTCCCTAGAAGGTATATAAGCTGACTAGAAATTTCTGGCTATGAAAGCAGGCGGCCATAAAAGGTTGCTAATATGAGGAATAGCACTAAGCTCAAATAATACAGAAATTGGTAACAAATCTGTTACAGAAATGATAGCCTAGTGTGTACTTTAACTTGGGACAGAGGGCCGGTCTCAGGACACCAGTCTCCTGTCGGGGGTCACTCTGTTCTCATATAGTCTCAGAGAAGTGACAAGTTGGGTGACCTTTAACATTGCATTGCAATGCTTTTAAGAGTTTGAATTTATTTAACCTTTAGCTCTTGAATTTCCTGACTTTTTCATGATATTCATGTATTCCTTGTTAGCTGGGCTTTTTTTTTTTTTTTAATAGCCACAATATCTTTATTGCAATGTTAACTCCACTCACTGGAAGGTAAACACACCCTTATTGATTTTTTTTGGACAATGCCTGTTTTCGTTCACCCAGATCTTCCATCTAAAGCATATTTCACTTGCCTATAAAACACCTTCAAAGTTAAACGGTTTAGGCTGAGCTCTATGCCAAGCTTTCTTAGGCCAGTTCCTATTCTCCTCTTCCTCTTTTTCTTGCTTTTCTCTGGAAGATTTCAATCAAAACCATCACAGCATTTCAAAAAACAAAGCTAGTGAACAAAATAATGTTTGGCCTGCGCTAAAGAATCCTGGAACCTTTTGTGTGAGGAGTTCAAGTGCTTCACCAGATTTAGCTCAGGAACCTAATTTACAACAAAAAGGAAACCTTTCTCTCATGGAGCTATCTCCTGCCATCCCCACAAAAATCCTCTTGGCCAGGTTACCTTTCTTCTGCATGAAAGAACTGCATATGCTTTTCCCATAGAGCAAATGTGTGAGTTCAGGTAGAGAACACAAGAGGAGAACAATGGATCTTGGCTTTGTTGACGACTACCCACAGAGAATTGACATCTGACTCTGCTTCTGCAGTGCTAGATAATTCGCACAGTCACTATTATACCCAGTTCATTGCATGATGCTCTGGAGAGCAAGCTGATCAGTTTGCAGAACTGCTACATGCCCCCACCCCCCATCTAGGAGTTACGCCACAGCTATGCTTTGAATGCATAAAGCACTATGTAATACTGAGTACTCCATGAAAAAGAAATTGTAAACTTTTTAGGTTGAGTACTTGCTTCAGTTCCTCAGCTGTAAAATGAAAATAACTCTCCATCTTAGAGGGATCAAGTTAGATAATTGTGAAGCTTAATGAATATATCTAAAGCACTGTGATAACAGATTGATGACTACTATAGGCCAATCTCAGAATACAGTTAGCAATTCTATCTTCAGAATAGCTTTCAGGATAGAGCTAAACACCCTACTGTGATGAGGAGCCCAAACACAGGACCGTACTCCCTGGGAGAGCACAGGCCACTCTGCATAGATGATGAGGAATGGGTTGCCTAGGAAAAAAAAAAAACCTCATTATCTATTTTACTTAAAGGCTACAAGTTTGCCTTTGTATATAGGAGAAGTAAATAAGCTGCACAGGCGACTTTGATCTCAGTGAAGAAATACCAGAATTAAGAACAAGCTCTGAAAATTCTAAGCCAAATGCTACAACCCTCAGCTAGAATTAGTCATTTTTATTTCTAGTTAATACTTTCGCAAAACCACCAAAGAATACAAGGTTTTTCGAAAGAGGAATTTTTCAGGATGTACGCCCCCTGGCCGTGCCAAAAGAGAAAGCTGAGGCAGAACCCGAGCAGGCTGGGCTTGACTATCGAGCCGGCATGTTCTGCCAACTGCCCACTAGATGGCACAGTACCGCTGCTGTAACACAGCTATTCGGTTGCCTTTTCCTGTCCAACAGCTACTCTGTTGCAAAACTGATACTAAAAACAAAACTTCATAAACCCTTACAGTTGCATGAATTCAAAGACGTGTCACTTCCCTTCATGAGCTAGAGTTGTGATCCACTGCCTCAGATTTGCTATACACTCAGAAAGTGCTGTTCTGGAAATTCAGTGTTAGGTAGTTTTCAGATTTGCTAACATTCACCTGCCTCCTCCAGCTTCCCTGCTGCTTTCAGACCCAAGTATGGGAGGTACGCTACCCAGAAGCTTAAGTAGACTGCCACATTTCTTGATACGGAAACAACTGCCATTTCCTTGTGGGATGAAAGCAAAGCTGCATCCCTACTTTACCTTCCCGCATAGCGTCTGAAAGCGGGAGCATTCAGCGAGCAGGGATTTGCACCTTATATCAGATAGAAGATTTTCGCCAAGTGAAGGTAGCTGACAGGCAGCTCGCTCACTCGTTCCTCTTCTTTACTGCCTGAAACAAGAGTGTACCACCTCGCTGCCTCTGAGCGGCCACCGAAGGGCAGGAAGGCAACAAAAGTCTGCACACGGGATTTGAAGTTGTGAAAGCTTTACCAAGATCAGGTACCTAAAGCAAGCATGGTCTAGAGAGAAGGAAGTTTGTGTATTACCGCTGTATTAGGCACGATTGCTCAGCAGTTAGCATACTCACTGGGGCTATGAAAAACCTAGGGTCAACTCTTTTCTTCATCTAATTTGGATTAAAGATTTAAACTTCCTCAAGAAAGTGTTCTGGGTACTGGTTATTAGTAAATTCTGAAATGAAAATGTGCCCTATTTCCTACCGAAGAAATTTTCATGTTACATGTAATTAAATACTCATTGGCTCACACATGTGAGAAGAGCTCCAACATTCATAATCAAGTTACTCAGCTGCGAAACGCGAAGTGGCCATTTCCAGCTGCAGTAGATGAATACAGTCACTATTTGACTATATTGACCAGCCTTAAGAGTGGGACACTGATTTCTCAGGATGCAACTTCTCTGGAGGAAAGGCTGCTTCTGCAGCCATGTGTACAACGAGACATTGTAAGTGTAGCTTTGAGTAACTGCACTGACCCATGAAGTACGGCTACGTACTTCATGGGTCAGATAGTACTGAGAAATCCTCCTCCAAAAATACCTCAGAAGGTGCCATTACAAACTCTTCAAACATGCTGGTACACAGCGTGGGTTATTGATCAGTATGTTAATTACAATAACGCAGGAACTTGTTTATTTTCACAGAACAGGAGACATAGGAAACAAGAAATTTAGCTCATTAATTGATTGTACTGGTAGCATTATAGTAGTTTCAAAGACTAGCACTGATAGGAACTGTTCCTCACCTGAGGAGCAGTAGAAAAGTGGGTTCTGCAGAGATGCTGCAGGCCCCCCCTGTGACAAGAGACAGTGATTCCCTTGATAGGAACGGAAGTTTGTCACAATCTACTTCTGATAAAACAACCTGAAAGCTGCTTTTGTGACATGTTTTCGTAGTCACTCTGGAGCCGGTGATTCATACATTTTCTCAGGTAACTGGGAAACCTTTCAAACAGTATCTGCTTTTATTTCTCATTCTATGTGGCCAGATGGGAATTTTAAAATTGCGTAGAACAGAAACAGTTGAGAATAACTCTCAATCAGTCTATTCCATGAGGTATTGCTGGGGTAAGCACAATTACTTCTACTCTATCGTAAAATTGGATAAAAGAGGAATGAATGAAATTCCTGGTGGGTACCTAAGGTGGATATAACTACTAAGATTTGGATGAAAAATTCCAGAATACAAGGATATAGTGAAAACCACTAAAGGAGTAGTAATGGAAAAATAAACCTATTAAGAACGAACACTACGAGATGGAAAATTAATAGGTCTACTGTAGCCGACTCCAGCTTTATTGAGCAGAACACTCTCTATAAGTGCTAGATCGAAAGCATATATATAATTCTTTTGACTATCAAACATTAAATATGTACACAGTGTTCTGAGTGATAAGCATAGCAACAGAAAAGTGAGGGGTAGCAAATGAAATATAATAAAAAAGTGAAATGAAAATGAAATATAATAAAATATAATATAATGGCAAAAGTTCCTTATATTAAAATGATGCAGCATTTTAGTCCTGGAAAGAAAATTTAAATCTAAAGATAAAAGCTAAAAGTAGAAGTTCTTTAGCCTACATAACTATCATTAGTATCTCACTTTATTTTCTGCTGTATTGTCACAACAGTCAGTGGGGGAAAAGTTAATGCAATAAAGTGCAGGAAAAGAACAATTTTCAGTGCATTTTTCCCTATAAATATCTAATATATTTTCAGCACATTTAGTACTTGCATTACTTAGGCCACATATAGTAGGGTCTGTGCAGATGCTGATCTTTATAATCCAGACTAGCTAGGATTATTTTCACTTAATGAAAGCATTTTGTGTTACCACACAGATTTCCTTATCTTATTAACTGAAAAGAATAGATGTGTGTGTGCGCATTTATTTCTTAGTTGTCAAATAACCTTCATAAACAAAAAAGAGTGTCCTCTTTGTTCCAGTGAATCTATGAAAAGCAACTCCTTCATGTTTTTTGGTCCTGTGCCTGACAGAAATAGGACAAAAGTTTAAATAGGCTTTCATTACCACCTCTTAGGGGCATGTGCAATTACATACTCTGTTCTCAATGCCACTAGAGTCATGAAAAAAGCCAGGAGAGTTGGTTTTGCACCCATGCAACTTAGGAGAACTGGACTCTTCATTCGCATGTGGAAGAGCTGAATCAGACAGCAATTAGGCTATCTTACTCCACTGCATGTAACTGTAGATAGTAAGGACGCAAGCAGTTTGCGTAGCAAATGCAATTGCGTAGCACAGGGAAGGTTAGCAGGATGGCTAAACAAGGCTACTTCTAATCCACTTGGTCACAATCAGTATTCGACTATGGTCAGATGGCTCTATAACACATTAACTACTACTACAGTTGGAGGTGTAGTTATCAGCGCACCCCAGCCACCTAGCAGACATGAGCACACTCACCTCGACCTGGTACTATAAAGCTCACAATGCAGCCTCTAGCTGTCCTACCTGTCAAGCTCACGCTGAACAATCCTTCCAAAGTGCATTCTCCAGTGAACTTAAAAAGTTGTTTTGTCAGCTCACGAAAGAGAGATGGCTGCTCTGACAGGTGTAATGGATAACTAGAGCAAGCTGCTTTTACACTCTTCACATTAGCCTTCAGGAATGACCACAGACTCACCTTTCAGCATGAAGAAGCAGAAATGGAAGCTATTTGCCATTATCCTTTACAAATTCAAAGCTCACGAAAGAAAGCTATTGGAAGAATGCTCTATTAGACTTGGTTAAATGTCATCTGCAGCATAGTAGTTTTCTCTCATACCACAGGATTCTGCAGTTCATGAGCCAGTCAGATCAGCTGTGGTACCCCCCCCTTCCATAGGGCTCTTCATAGAAGCCAATATTCACATTCAGCCAACGGCAGCTAACTCACATTAAGTTCATCGCAAAACACATGCTAATGTGGAAAAAACTTGGAGGGTTTACCTGAGGGTTTCCCATGTCCCACGTGTAAAGTAGAAACAATACAATATTTTTCCTATTTCCCTACCGATTGTCATCCAAGCCAACAGTTATCATTGAGTTACCAATATTTTACTTGTCAAGTAATATTCAGTATTTCTAATGCCAAAATCAAATAAGAAAACCATCCTGAGGTACAAAGATACTAATACATACAAATCTAGACAATGTTAAAGCTTAGAGAACCTATGATTCTACTTTACTGGGTGTGCATGCACCCTTCCAATTACTTCATTATCGAGACACTACGTTTTGAGGTACAGGATACGAATTGAATGAGAACATGGATGAGCTTTATAATTATAGTTATGGGTTAGGACGAGAGATCATAAGTCAGCTCCTAGCTCTGCAGGAATCTGGACACATAAGTAACTTCTTTCTACCCCTGTTACCAAGCTGAAAATAGAGACAACCATGCCTCTTTTTCACAAACAGTCTGTCTGTTCTCTGCAAGAAGAAAGGCTTTGCGATCAACAGCTGTAATTCCTCTTCAGCAGTTTGCACAATCAGGCTTTGACCTAATTGTGAGACACAGTACTCTAGTTGGGGTCTCACAAATGCTGAACAGAGAGCAAGCATTACATCCTTTGACCTGCTGGTAACACTCTTACTGATGTAGACCAGGATGTGGCTGGCTTCTTCACAGAAAGGGTGCATTGCTGATTCGCTGATTCGTGTTCACCTTGTTGTCCACCAGGACCTTTTCTGCAAAGCTGTTTTCTTGCCAGTGGGTTCCCAGCCTGTACTGGCGCATCAAGTGTGCGATACATGTGTTAATGCTCGAGCTACACAAAAAATCAAGCACAACCTCTTTGTAGCACTCTGGCATTTTTTCCCTGCTACACATATTTTCAAAGAGACTTTTTAAACAAAGCAAAGATCTCTTACTCTCCCTTAAGAAGCTGTTGACTGTTAATATTACTGGGCTCATGGGAAGTTCCCAGAAAGATATTCAGTCACAGCACGCCTGTATTTGCCCTCTTTTCCTTTTTATTTTGACCCTTTCTCTGTAATTCTTCCTTTCTTTTAAGGAATTCATCCTTTAAGAAGTTCACCTTTATGTGTGACATTAAACAGCCACTTACTTTCTGAAAAAAAAGCGCAAGGACATAACTATCAATCAGGGGAAACATACACTAACATGTAGCTCTGAGTTTGAAACCAAGTGGTTTATATCACTCGTAATTCTGCTTTATCAAATCATTGTATGCAATAAATCAGCAAGTGCATTTTCAGCTGTCAGCATGGTGATACTTCTGTGACTTTTTTGTAGATGATCGCTGTGAGTCTGAGCAGCAATGTCCTACAAGAAACCTGGGCAGTCAGAAAAAAGATATTCTTCAAAGCCCTGTGAGGTATTTGTGCTTGGGGTAAGAGTCTCAGATCTCACAACAGGCCTAGTTACATGATAGAGGATTAGGTTAGTGAGCATTGAGAAACTCCTTCGACTTCTAAAAAACAGCTATCAAAACAGGAAGATACTGCCTACAGCAGAGACATATACTGATCCAAAACACTCATTGAGACTCGTGCCATTAGTTCTCTATCATTGCACTAACGAGTGGTGGGAAATGTGGCTATTTCTGTTTCCTTGTGTCTGCTCTCGTTCCCTAAGCGATTCCCAGGCCAACATTATCCTTCCCAAAGAAGAGCTGACATTTAGCAGAAGTGTTAAGCAGAGCCCCTTCAGGAGAAAGGATCAGGCTGGACCTCCATAATACAGACACCAGACTGGGAATGCATTCAGGTGTTGAATGGCACGCTGCAAGGCAGGAGCTGGGCATCCCAGGAGAGGAGCAGATCTGGTCTCTGCCTCCCTCTCAGTTCTGGCCCAGGGAGGTGAATGAAGTGGTGATGGGAGCCAGGAGCCTCTGCTCCATATGGCAGTGAGGTGCTGCTAATAAAGTGACTAGAAGTACATCTCCTCAGGAGCAAACTCTTATTGACACTCTGTCAGCACACCTAAGCTCTGTTTGTGTGTTCTTCTTGTGAAAGTAAAATATAGGTTAGTACTATCCTCAAAAGCTGCAGACTTATGGCTAGGTCATGAGGACTGTTGAAGGCCAAGAGAACTTGTATGTTAGGCCTGTCAGTATTGGCTAGCACACCTGGCTCATCAGGAGTAAGTGCTGATGAATCTGTAATGAAAACTGTTCTGGGAAGGGAGAGAGAATGTCTTATTAGGACGCCGTAAGGGAGAAAACAGAGACTTTTCTGACAAATAGTGCATTCAGAATTTCAATTCTGTTCAAAATAGTGCATTCAGAATTTCAATTCTGTTCATAATTCTTTAACTGTGATTTTCCTTTTTTTCCTATATCTGAGACATTAGATTTTATTTTTAAACTCCAGAAGCATAAATCTGTATTTAATGATGTTTGGCAGTTTTTCAGTACTGCACTTTACTTCTTCACAGTGCTTTGGAAACATAAACCACATTTTAAAGGTAGGGAATAGCAGCTAAATAAATTATAATTGATGTATTTATAGAGTCATAGGTAGTTGGGGAGACAGAGGAATGGGCATATAGCTGCAGTCCTTCACTCTGTAATGAAACAGGAGTCTCACCTTTGTAAAAACCTCAACAATGGGTATAAACAAAAAGATTTAGAGAACAGAGGGACTGGCGCAAAATATAAGGCTATAGTTCCCTTAACAACTCATACATGTTTTGAGAGACATACTGGAACTGACCTGGCTTAACTTTATTAACGATCCCAGCAATGAGAGAGAATGTACCCCCAGCAAGCTGCAGACAACACAGAACTGGGGAAGCAGTCTATATACTGCAGGGCTCACTTGCCATTCAGAGAGTCCTAGACAGACTGGAGAAAGGGGATGAGAGGAACCTCATGAAAATCAGCAAAGGGAAATGCAAAGTTCTGTCCCTGGGCCAGACTAACACCATGCACCAGGACAGGGTGGGGGCCAACCAGCTGGAAAACAGCTTTGCATAAAAGGTCCTGGTGGACCTCAACAAGTTGAGCATGAATCAGCCATGTGCCCTTTCTGTGGAGAAGGCCAGCCGTATCCTGGGCTGCACTAGCAAGAACGTTACCAGCAGGTCAAGCGATGTGATGCTTGCTCTCTGTTCAGCACTTGAGAGACCGCACCTAGTGTAGTGTCCAGTTTTGGGCTTCCTAATGCAAAATAGACATCGATAACCTACAGCAAGTTCAGCAGAGGTCCACCAAAGTGGACATTAGTTGGAGTACTTGCCCTGTGAGAAAAACCTGGGGGAACTGGGCTTGTTCAGACAGTCAAAGAGACAACTAAGAGATCTCATGGCTGTCTACAATCACCTAAACACAGGGTGTAGAGAAGGCCGAGCTAGACTCTTCTCAGAGTGCGTGGTGACAGGATCAGAGGCAGCAGACACACATTGCAATAGAGGAAATTCAGATTTGTTGTAAAAAATCATTTTTTCATCACGGTCAAACATTGGCAGACACAGCCCAGAGGTTGTGAAGTCTCCATCCTTGGAGGTGTTCAGAGCTCAGCTGGACACAGCCCTGAGGAACCCGCTCTAATGGACTCTGCTGTGAGCAGGGTGTTCAACTAGACAATGTCAAGAGGTCCCTTCCAACCTATGTGGGTCTGGGTCTGTGACTGATTTCGTGACATTCACAGCATCACTTTGAGACACATGTGCATATATGTCATACCACAGAGGCTGAGGGAAACTTCTTGAAATATAATGATGATACATTCCATACATTCAAATATTGCTTCATGGCTATTCTGAAGTAACCACAAACATGCAGGTAGTTAATTCATCACTAAATGCGGAAAAGTATACAGCATTACAGCAGTAGCAACTGCAAAGGAGTTCAAGTCCAATAAAGGCTTCATGTGGACTTTAATCATGCCTCCAAGAGAAAGGGTAAGAGGAGATACACCCCAACTCAAATAACTCAAAAGGTTTGAATTTCTTCTACCAGTGGTAAAACTGTCATAATTGCCTGTGTGCACTAATGTAAATAATTCTTAATTTTAACCTCTTGATTACAGTCATTTCAACAGTTTTCAGTTACAGTCAGTCATGAAACTTCCGAAATGAGATGGTGTTATGTCACATTACTTTCTAGCAAGTCCAAACTTCACAGGAACCCTCTAAGGTGCATTCAGCAAGCTATACACTAGGACAAACAGAACTCCACAGGAAGCCTTTCCTCTTCATCACATATTTGGAGCATGAGTTACTTCTTACGAACTCTCCTTGCCTGGCCAAAAAGAATACAATAGGTGGAACAACATTTAATATCAAACTGTTTTTTAAAAGAAATTATAATATTGCATAAACCTTCTGAGGACTTTTTTTTCCTGTTTTATTACTTTACTGTTTTACACTACCATGCAGCATAACTCTTCAGCAGATACTTTAGATGTGCTAGCAGAGTTTACAAGGATATATATGTCCATATATAGCTGTAAATCATGCCCACAGCAGAACCAACACACTTTATAAACAAGATTTATTTTCCTTTGAAATGATAATACTGCTAGCGCTTTCCAACCTGTGGCAAATGCCCCCTTTTCCTTAAAGCTCCAGGACTTTTATTCATAATATTCTTTTTGAGAATCTCAGAAACTCAATAAATAAATAAATAAGCTAACCCTCCTCATCAGGGAAAATGTTTGAAAACTAAAGCTAGTACAGCCTAAAAGCTGGGGGAGTGAGGGGAAGCATTAATCTTTTATCTGCATTTTTAAGTAAATTTTGCGGGGACTTTGGTGACTGACTAACTGCAATGAATGTCCTTGACAACTCTGAATGAAATAAACAAACAAACAAAAGAATTCAGATACATCCTGCAACTCTTCACCTATGAAGTTACTAGGTAGCGCACAGAGACAGGTCCCTGACCAACCTTTGCCCACACTTGCTACTGCATTGTGGAGACCTTGGCACAGCGAGAAAGCACTCCTACTTCTCCATGGGCGAATGAAAGGCCCTGCTGCTGTGGAGAGCGGCACCTTGCTTCATTTGGCTGAGTGCAGAAAAGTGGTCTGAGGTTTGGATGGAGCCCACATTAGAGCAGGAGGGTAATCACTGGAAAGGAAGACACATGAGAAAACCTCAGCTGCCTTCCTCCCCATCAAGGTGGTGAGAGAGGGGTGGAAGGGGAGCAGAAATCAGGAAATAACGCGAAATGGAATGAATAAGCTGCGGGAGGAAGGGAAGAAGAGAGTACTTGAGAAATTAGAGTGGGATAAAGACCTGCAACTCAAAACTAACACGGAAAAAAAGACTTTTCCCAGATATAAAAATAATAATTTCATGAAACTGACTCATTCTTTGTAAAAGAAATAATAAGATCTCATCTCTACTTCCCACATGATACACTCCCTCCAACTCACCTAGAAAGAGAAAATCCTTACCAGGGGGCCAGGTTTTGCTCCTGGAGAGAGGAGCAGAGCTCAGGTAGAAAACCCACACACTACAAAAGGGTTCAGGGACGCTCAGCTGCATCCATATCCACAGATGGCTTTCCAGTAGGTGCTGCTGAACAACTATGTCAACAGCTACCATAAGGCCAATATAACAGCAGCTGTTTTCTCTTCATCATCCTATCCCATGGATTTGCCTTATTTTTCCCTGTTTTGACAAGTGACAATAGCCACATAAGCGGTAAAACAGTTCTCATGTACGAAAGAACTTCACAAACTCAAAATTGGCAGCACAAAACGGTCAGATCATAGATGGCTTCATCCCAAAGTTTATATAGTCTTAATAGCTACTGAGACTAAAAGAAAAAAAAAAACTATTATATTAGCTGTCCAATTAAACACTTCTGTTCCACCCTATTTGTTGATTTAGGGTTTACCAGAACAGTTGGTGAAAGGGAAGGGAAAAATCATTTCACTTCTTTCAGTCAGCTTGCATTACCCAAACACACTGTCACAGCACTGATGGTTGCAGCGCACCATCAGTCCAGCTCCTTGAGCAGTTCAGAACTTGTTATAAATCTTTACTTAAAAATAAACAGTATCCACTGTATAATTTCCTAAAAAGAAAGCACAAGAAATAGGATTATCTTCTGTGAAGAGCATTCACCTAAACTTCAACAAGAAACAATCAAATGACTTCTAATTTCCTCGTGACCCTTAATATATATTTTCATTTCAAAATAGGGCCAAAAATGTCTAGTTTGCTTTTCATTCAGCCTAGATTACAAAAACTTTTTTTTACCTGGAATTCTGTATTAGAGCTATGACAGATGAAGTTTGAAGATATTATTACCAATCCATTTGAATGCCCTTCCCTCTGTTTGAAGTTATCACTATAGCTAAGGTGAAAGCATCTTGGACAGTATAGGAACATTTGTTTTAAGAGACTATGCTATGATGCGGCAGCACTGATGTTTCTGCTGGAGGAGACACTAACATCAGTCATGGTTGTCTTTCACTCAAACAGCAATATTCTCCAGACCTCTTCTGTTAAATCTTCTAGTGCGTCCCAAGCTCATGATACTACAGGAAAGCTTTGACAAATAGCAGATCTTACACAATACTCTGCTTATAGACAGGATTGTTTCCTCTGGTAGCTCATTCCAAATACGTCTCACATGTAGCAGCCTACCACCATAGACTTTTAATTATATCAGTTTGGGATTTATTCTTTTATAAGTTGCATTGGGAAAGAGGGGAGGACTTGACCCTCACCAAGCTGTACAAAAAGCATAGGTTTTGAGCAGCGGCTTCTGTGTGGTCAGCCCAGCTGCACTCCATTTTCTGCCAGACAGCCAGACTCTGACCTAGATTAATCATTGTGCATACGCCTTTGGTCACGAACAACAAGTGTGAGCATGCTAGCAGCTGTCTTATGATCCTCTTTTATAGATGGTATTAGACCTCACAGTCTGACGCATTATTTTCCCCTGTTTTTTAAACCTTTTGCTCCTACGTACATGTGAAGTTTGTCGGATGCCATTCGTTTCAGATACACATTTATACTAGCAAGTTTAACCCTGTGAATTTATCTCTAACTTCCAGATTATATCACGAAAAAGGATTCTGTGCCGAGTTTACTCTGCAGTCCCTTGTCCACAAAATATTTGCACACATACAGAGGCATGATGTAGAGTTACTGAATTTCAAGAACTACTGCTACAAAATTAACTCAGCTAATGTCATCTAAAAATCATACTTTGCATCCTTGGATAATAAAAATTTGCTTAACATCATTGACTTAAGCTGAAGCTATGCCAGCTAACATTGACATTTTTTTCTTCCATATTTAAACTTTTCTGGTTTATTCCTACTGGTATATACCAGGTTTAGCCTTCTCTTTTTATCTGCAGTTAAATGTTTACCCTTAATGGGACCTCAAGCTTGTTTTGTTTGTATTCCAACATATTTAGTATAACCTTTCAGACAGTGATTCTGCAAGGCAATAACTTTCCAGATTTATTTGATCTGTATCTTTGAAATGAATAGTTAAACTGCTTGTCTCTGAAAGAAAATAAACTACTTGAACTCTTGCCTTGGTCCTAATTTAGAGTTCTGTTTTCATGTTTGTATTAGCATCTTCTGGGAACATTCTGTCTCCTCAGAGCTATTGCACTAACACAGAAACGCAATTTGATTGAAATTTTTTCATAAACTTTGTCAACTTAATTTTGTCTTAAATGTGCAAAATGCAAGCATATAAATTATACTTGACATTTCAAATATATAATGCTATAAATAGAAATTCTCAGCAACTGTTATGCTTCCAGTGTATGCCAATACAGTACTTAGCCACTAAAATGGAGTCTAATTTCTACCTCCTTAATCCTTTTTTCCAAACCACCTAAATGCCTGTGCAAAATAATAACTAGGTGCAAGCTCACGTTTTTAGACTTTTTACTTTCATGTATTTGAATTTGCAATCATGTTATATTGAAGTTAATGGCATTACACCTTCTTAAATTTCTGCTATAGGAAGGCAAAGGGAACACTTCTTCAGGTCTTGCTAGTTTGATCGGAAAGCAGCGTCTACTCAAAGCAAGCTCGGTGTCCTGTGGCTTTATATCAGAGTACTTGATAGCAAGCAAGAAGTTTGTACTTATTGATGTTTTTGACACAGCAAACGTCTGCTAGGACTGTGTGCATACATTAACATATTTGTCATACTGCAAAACTGCATAAAACCTCACTGAAGAGAGATTCAGTTGCACAAACACATGGGAGACCAAAGGCCTAAACTTCAGAGAAGAGGCCACCTGTGTCAACCAAACTGGGATAGGAGGGCAAGAGGGCTGACTGAAGAATAGAAAAGCTATAGAGTAAATCCATTTTAGACCACTGTAGCATGTTTGCGTTGAATGTTCTTGGATATCATCCTCAGGATAATTTCAGCAATAGTCAGTCTGTCAATACAAGGTGTTTACAGCTACACCAGCCCAGCACGTTAATAGTTCATTTATGTGATTGCACTAGAGCTGATGCAGTTTTATCACTTATTTTCTCATTTCTGAACAGCATTTACTGGTCCCTTGAATTTAATGTTAATTTTGGAGTAATAAAAACAAGTACAAAGCAAGGAAGTCCTTTTCTTTCTTTTGTGCTGGAAGAACTGGCTAAAGCAAGCTCAGCGTACAACATCTTCTTTTCAGCTGCCCAATAAATGCTATTGATGTACAAAATAATAGTAAATTGAGATGTGACAGAAAGTTGGAGTATTCCACAGACTGCTTCCTTTGTGGCAAAGGACAGCTGACTTTCACCCAGTGATACTCTGACTTATGCTGAGTTCCACAAAAATCACAAACCCGATCAAGTATCACATACTAAGAAACAAATGACAGCTTTCCTCCCACTGGATGGCAGGAACAACATGTACCCATAGAAAAAGCAAGTCAAAGTGGCAGCTGCCACTGTGAGATTGTTGGTGGGAGGAGAAGGAGGGGAGGTTTGCAACATACAGTAATGGCTCTTTTGAACAAAGCCATCAAGATCTAAACGCAGTAAAATAAAATAAAAGGATCAAGACTTGGACTCTCCAGAATACAATGCACTTTTAGAACTACAGGCATTTAACAAGGAAAAAAAAACCATAAAATCCTATTTAATAGGAATATTAGTGTAAAGAAGATACAAAAATGATATGCCCTTGACTTAGGAGAAATTATGTGGTCGGAAGTCTGTTGACATAAAAAAATTGCAAGGGATTTAGACCCAGCATGTAAGCTTAAAGTTAACTTACTACTAAATAAGCTTGTCTTGTCTCCTGTCTTGTTAGATAAGATGTCCTAGGTGAAAAATCCATGTCTTTTCATACATTTACTCTCTTGGTGGAAACGAACCAATCACACTTCTTTTAACTTTGTAGGTCTGAAGATTACAACAGCTGACAGAACCAGCTGTTCTCCATTCCTCTCTTCTCATTGCTTTTTCCTGGCAGAGCACCTAATTAGATTTTGCTTGGATGCAGTTTGCGTGATATTGGGTAAACAACCCCATGTATTTACTAAACTGAAAGAAAAATCCCTTTGTCTGGTTGGATCATACTGCTCGAATCACAGCTTGGAGCCCATGGTAAACTGAAGAGAAATAAACATCTGAGGCTTGGTGGACAACAGAATTAACACTAACAAGTACATAAACTTAGCCTAAGATAAAACAGCATATTTGAAAAGCGGTTGGGAAACATGAATTCTCAATGACAATGAGCTCTCACTAAAGAAAAGGCTGGACAGCATCATCACCAAAATAATTTTTTAAATCTCTTGTGATCTTATGATTACTAGGACAGTAAATCTAGTGCATTTCTCATTAAGCCAATAGCCCAGATATCTGGGAAGAAAAGACAAAAAGCTCTAAAATGGACAGCAGAGCCTGCTCTAGTTAGAATCTGCTCACCAGTCTATTGTTAACACAGTGGAAAAAGCTTTCTCAAGAGACAACGGGACCAACTCACAATTTGGCATGTAGTGGCACAGACTTCTAGAGATCTGGCGTGCTAATCAGGAAGAAAAGACAAAAGATTAAATGAAAAAGGTCTGAGGCAAATGTAGTGGTACATTTATCATAAAATCCGAGGTCTACATTTTTCCCTTTCAAAGGCTGATATAATTAAGGCTCTTCAAGAATGCAGCAAAACAGAACGAAAAAGTATGTTATGATGACAGTAGGAAAATAGCAAAAATTGAAAAATAGTGGTTATTGCCTGAAAATTAAAAAAAGTTTAAGGTACTCAAGCAGAAAATGTGCAAGACAAAGATGACCAGGTTTCAGGTAAGTGATACAGAGCTGATTGATGCTGCATTCACATTAAAACTAATGAAAACCAACTTCAAGCCATTTATTCAGAGCTGTATCTTTTAACCTACAATGACATTCCTACTACTTTAAGCACAAGAGTTTTACAACAAGGCTTCTAATTAAAGGTGCAAAAAAGTGCAATAACAAAAATGTAGTATTTTAAATATATCTGAACTTAAATAGTATTAGAAATGATTCTTCACGTTCTTTTGAACATGCGTTCCTGCCAGTAAGTGTTTTTGCAATTTTTTTACTGGATTCTAATTTTAGAGAGTGAGATAACTATCATTCCCGCACAATTGTTTCCACCCTATTCAAATATTGTTAGTTTGGGCAACACAAAGAGGCTTTTGCTGTCACCAGCTCTCTTGAGAAAGATCTAAGTAGAATATGAAGTCTGTCATTTCAGTCAGACAAGCCATCCTGCACAGTATTCATCTCTTCTGAACAAATACACACCCTTCCAGATCATACAGTTCTGCTAGAAAGTTCAGGTAAATCAAAGGAGAATTCAGTTCTGTTATACCAAATGCAGTAGGCTACATTAAACAGATTCAGCTAAATACATCCAGACTAAAACCCTGATAGTTCTGATTATCCACAATGGCTTTGTCCTTCCTCCCACATCTTCCTTCAGCCTCAGCCTAAATGCTCCTAGTTGTTCTTAAGCTTCCTGCAGCTTTCCATAATCCATGTCCCATCTCTCCTGCAGCTTCTTGCAACGCTCTCAGAGCCATATACAACCCAGCTTCCAAATAAGGTTGACAAACTTCAGTGCTAACTGATTTTAATGCATATGAAGCATTCAGTCCTTGGCCAAATTGGGTTTCTTTTTGAAACTGGCTGTGCAACAAGTAGAAACTGCATGTCAAATGAGAGTTTGTAAGAGCCCTGTGTTTTCTGGTGCATTGGTTTTAGAGTTGCATCGTGCGTGACTGAACGCTTAGCAGCTTTTTCTGATTTCAGAGCTCTTCTACCTCCCCACGCTTCAGCTTTACTTTTGTCCTTGAGAAGACCTTGAAGAGGAAAATAACAATGTAAAAGTAACATCTCTTTCATGTTTTCACTTTGAAAAGCATGATTATTCCAACCTGTCTTGAATGAAGACAAATAATCAGTACATGACATCTGCCAGGCATAAGTGTTTTCCTGTAGTCATATTATTTACAAGTAACCACACTGGCAAAGCTACGATTTTAACACGTCTTATTCTTTCCTGATTTCAAGATCCCTTTCAATAGGCATAGAGATATATCACAACAAACCCAAATTCTAGAAGGAATGAGAACTCTCTTCTGTGTTACTAATTTCCTCCAGGGCCATATTGTCAGAAAAAATAACTTCTGGTCATGACCCAGTATGCAGAAGACATGGTAAATTACAGATAGAAGCAAAACAATGTCTGCACCAAAGTATATGTGGGCCTTTACAAGAAAGAAAATGACATGTCCTGGGCACAAGGACTTTTACAGGGGAAGCTATAACCAAAGAAACGAGTTCAACAAGATAAGGGGAAGAAGGCTGATAAAGATGTTGCAGGTCACAATATTAAATGACTGTAATGTATTCTCAGTTGACATTCAGTCTTCTGAAGAAAGTCCACAATATCTGGGTATTGTGTAAGCCTCATGTAGCTCCTCAAAAAAGGGCTTAAATGGCACTGAAATGGTACTTTTGTTAACACTTCTCTTCTTTCAGACTGAGTAAAATAGGACCTACCTATGTATGAGTACTAAAGCTTTCTTGAAGGCCCATATATTTCTAATAAAAAGTGTAAGAACTGCTTACTTCGTTGCTTTGATGGGATTGTGTTTTGGTTTTGCTTTCCTTAGATATTTGGCCATATATCATGAAAGAAGTCTTATCAGCATTTCAGATCATAACCTCTAGCTAACAGCCACAAAGACCGTTCAGCCCAAGCTGAATAAATACATTTATGTTTGTAGGATTTGAAACTGGTTCGCAGCAGCTTCTAGCAAAATTGGAATGAATCTCAGACTGCACTAATTCACAGCAAATTCTTGTTGTCACAGGTATTATTTTTAGGTCCCTGAATGGACTTTGGAGAACTTCCAAGAGGCTTCTCTCCCTCAATACCATGGGGATCTTTTGCATATGCATTATGAGAACTGCTTTGCTAGGCATCTAAAATGTAGGCACAAGTTAGGTGCCTAATTTAGGCAGCTGGTATCCCACCCTTATTTCCTTTCCTCCCCTTTGGCAAGACCTTCTATTGCAATTGCTCTGTTCAGCAGAGTCAGCAAGCTGGATCTGAGCAGTTCTACTTAAATTAGCAGATTCAGGCAGCACTCTAAGCCTCTCAGTCTGGGTGAGCACCTTGGGCACATCTGCAGCCTGCCTCATGTCAGGATAATATCCAAACGTGTGCATCATCCTTCTTCCTGCCCTCCTGTCACCCTCTCATCTTGCACTTTCATTTTTATGGGGAGACAACCCTTGTACTCAACTCAGACAGTGCCCACTCTGCTCTCGGCTTACATGGAGCCAGAGGGACTGAACACATATCACATTAGGCCTTTTCCTGAAATACAGGACACACTAGTGTTGCTTAGTCAAGATTTAACATGGATTTTTAGATCTCTTTAACCACAGTGCTCTTCCGTAGCGGGTCTCTCGGTTCCTGAATGCATATCAAACCCTTCTTTTATCCTCCCCTTCTTATTAGGGGAGCCAGCTACAGTTAGCAGAGCTGGGTAGAGTATACCTTTGCACCATACTTTGTTTTACACCATTTGTGGATAGAAAGAAGTTATGAATATTATAATGAATAGCTTCTGTTATAAATTTAGTTGCTGCATAAAGGCAGATAACATCAGAGGCCATGTTTAAAAAACACAAAGGACAGTTTTATGAGTTGTTCTCACTGCCTCTGTGCTGTTGGAAGTAGAACTATGCAGCTTGGCAATGAGTCACATCAACTGATACTTTTTTTCTTCACTATTTTTAAGCATTCACTAGGACTTGATCAACATCTTCCAGGCCATTGCCTCTTTTCTGTCAGTTAAGAGTCCTTTCTTACCTCAATGTATAGATGTAGCCTAGGATGACAAGAGATACCTTACTAACCATTTCTAGCAACTCCCAGGCTAGGATATGCTGATGTGGAGCGGCCACGGTTCTACTCCACTCCCCGGTACTTTACCTCATAAGACATTTCTCTAACTCCCACAGATATGATACCTTCCTTCCAAGCACAGCTGGTAAGAGACCCTTATTTTATAACCTATTTTATAACTGATTGCTTAGGTTATCTCTTTATCAACCTCATCAAATGAAGAAGGCCTCTTCCACATGATTCCTAAAAGTCTTCCTTACTTGGTCATTTTCCTTGTGGTTTCCTACGTACCTAGTCCTATTCAAATGTGTATGGGTATGTGGTTGCACAGTCACCCATAGTCATTTTAAAGTCGACCTCGCTCCACGAGAAGGGCCAACCCCACATTCCTGCTTTTTCCTTCTTACCAGTACCAACACTCCTTGGTCTTCAGATCACTGTATCACAGAGCTTATCCACCTGAAAACTAAGGCAAGAGAAAAAAAAATATAAAATTTCTTCATAAGGTCATACTTTTGCATTAATCCCTTGACCACCCCTCCTCAGCAAATGTACATGAGGAAAAGGCCAGCACAATATACAGTAGGTCCAGCACAGAGATCTAAGTGGACAGAACCAATTAAAGCCACTTCTGTACTCCTGTAATCTCAGGGGTTGTAAGATTCCTGACAAAACTTACAATCATCTCGTCATTACCGTAGTTTACATTCTTAAAAACAGTTCCCTAAGCACAGAGCTATTATTAACTGTTCCTGGAGAGGAATGTAAGCCTACCTGAAATATCTGATCTCAAGTACACTGTTCTCTAAAAACTTGATTAGGTCGTTCATGGAGAAACCCAAAGTAATCAAAATTTTACCAGAGCTGTAACTTTCCTACTCACTGATTGAGCACACGCTTCTCAAGAACAAAAAGGTCTATTTGCAGTTGCCATTTGTGAATTCACAAATTCTCATCTTTTCACATGTGCAGTGTTAATTAATTCAGAGCTATAGTGCAGTTATTGTGAATACAGCACTCTCAAGAGATTTACTAGGACTCCAGGCAGTTCTGTATATACACACAAAAAATGCCAAGCAAGAGTGAATGTTTTTATCTCTCATACCAGGAAGATCTCAGTGGAAGGGGTGAAATGCAGTGAACTCTGATAGGAGAGTGCTGAGAATCCCTTTTTCTTCCCTGATCATCTTTCTGTCACCTTACCAGGGAACTTTTAAAAATATTTATTTGGGGAGTATGGGCAACGCTAAAGAGCCCAAAATTGTGAGAGAAATTTCAATCGTGAGATTAAAAAAAGTAAAAAACAGTAGCAACAATAAAAAGATCATTTTTATTACTACTGTAGCTTTTAATAGCTTTCAGCTTTTGAAGTTTGCATGGCCTTGGTCCAGGTTGAGGGAAATGATTCTCTACAACACAGCAGATGTTTATTTTTGTACAATACTTTATTTTTGTACAAAAGCTTATATTCTTACTGGATCACCCAAAGGAACTGGATATTAAGAAAAAAATCTGCATCGCAAGCCAGGCAGTGAAATGGAGAATACTGGCAATGCTCAAGCCACTTCCTGCCTCTTTCTCATCCCTCTCAGAAGAGCAGAGGATCACTGAGGATCTGGTTGACAGTGAAAAGACAAAAGGAAAGGATCAACACCTGCAAAGAGCTGCTTCTGAGGTGTTTGAATCCAAAGAAAGTTGCAGCTCATAATTGGCCCAAAGAGTTGATTTGGTTGCAAAAAGCAGTCTTTGGGTACTTACATATTTGTGTGGTCTTCCGAGTAACTATGCAGCTCCCAAAAACTGTAGAAGCCTTTGAGCTGGCTTAGTCTATGATTAAGCATGAACAACTATTATTAGGATTGCACTTTCAGTAGATTCACCCGCTACTTTTACAATTAGCTGTATTTGGAGTGCCACGGAGCAATCCCATACCCAGGCTGAGTGGTCTGATAAAAAGCAGCCTGGGATTCCTCTGCACGAAAGACTGTATGCCTGTATGATGGTTACCCATGTGTGTGCTAGGCATCGTGTCTAATTCTCAAAACTTATGAGATCTATCTCAAGACCCAAATGCTCATTGTTCTCAGTCTTCCTGAACTGAAAATCTCCCAGGGACACAGAACGAGAAAATAACTAACAAAGGTGTCAAACATTACTATAGAAACTAGAGAAAAAAATAGAGGCTCAATATATATCCAGAGATATAATTTGTATTTCTGTTGTCAATTTTACTCCATCTTTATGCAACTAAACTGTAGTCCTGTGCCATTATAGACCTTTAGATTTATTAAAAATGAAGTAAAACAACAGTAATCAAAGTGTTTGCATTTCCTTCCCTGGAGATTCCCACTGCACATTCATTGACAGGTTAGCTCCCTTTCTCTATCAACACAGAAAATTAAAACTTTCTGGTCTAAAGTGAACTGAAGACGAGTAGGAAGCAATATGAAAACACTTTGTGAAATGTGAATCACAGAATTTCTTATTTTTTTAGTTAGGCGTTTCATTGTTATTTACTGTAATTCTCACAGCATTGTAAGGGCATGATGCAGCTTTCTAGTTTTCCAGCATTTGAGGCTTCAACATTTCCCTGGCAAGTGATTGAAAGAGCACAGGATACGGAGCATTAACAATTTTTATATGTTAACTTCCTAAAAATTTCTCTTCCTTTCTTTTTTTCCTTCACCTAGAAGTATGATGTTTAATGACAAGAGTGGGAATGAAAGTCAAAAAGTGTTGTCTCGCAGTTTCTGAGATACCACATTGAATCTTTTAGGCACTAGGGTTTTGAGCTCCCATGACAATACTTTCCTGGGGACCTAAAGCGTTCCTGCCATACGTGTCCCAAAGAGCCACCATGTTAGCTGAGCTGCCCACACGAGCAACTGCTTGGTTGTCATACTTTGAGCGTGTCTAACCCACCATGACCGCACAGAGTACAGAATGCTTTGGCCGCTTTCTTCTGCAAAAAGTGGAAGTCGTGTTTCCTGCGTTAAGTGCCAGATCCTCAGGTTGAAGCATTTACCTGAGAATCTCTTCCTGCTCAAAACTGGTCAGGTTGTACCTGGAACAAAGTCCGGTTTTACTCCCCCTGCCATTAAGGGCGATGTTGAAAAACTGAAGGTTTTCCAGTAAGCAGAAAGCTTACTAAGATGGATGGGGGCTTCAAGCCTATGATCAACGACAAGACATTGAAGAAGTCGGGATCTTTTACACTAGCAAAGACAATGCTGGGGACACTCCAGTACCTAGGACTCCAACACTGCCTGGAACTACAGACCAGACCCCAAGATTCCCTTTTATATCAGAGAAAGCATGCCAAGAAATTGCACTGAATGAAGAAAAACATCACAATTTCCCTGTGTTATTGCCATACAGGTTTGAGCACTGGATCCCCCCGAGTTTTCCGGCAGTTCTCACTAGCTTCATAATACTCTGGTCAACTATGCTACCTATGCTATTAACCAGAAAGAACTCCCTGATAATTTTTCAGTAATATAAGCTAGGTGGGTTTTTGTTTGTTTCTATATTGGAACATAGCACTCAGAAGGAGAAGTTGCTGATGTAAGCTCCATGTGGACAACTCACAATGACTCCTTCTTGTGCAAATAGCCTTCTAAGGTTTTATAGAGAATATATTTATTAATATATATAAGCCTTTATAGAGAATATATTGTGGAGGTAGGTGTATTTATCTCAGGTGACCCTTGAGCAAATAATTCCCTATTTTTCTCATATATTTTATCCCAGTTTTGGAACATTTCTAACAATTTTCAGCAGCTTTGACTACAGGTATATTTTAGATGAATTTTGAAAATATATGTTTAAAAAGAATAAACAGGTGAGCTTATGTTTTGAGTCACCAGCATTTGCTCCATTGTGCAAAAGACAGTTTTTCTCTTTTGTTGAATGTCATACTTTATATTAATCCTAATAAGATCTAATGCCACTTCATATTTCTCACATTTGAACAAGTGATTTATTAAGCAGAGCCAAAAGTAAATTAAGACTTTCCTTTTCATAAATTGTGAATCTTTTATAAATAATAATATTCATTGGAGAAAGTATAAATCTGCGAAAACATGTAATAGGTTTGGAATAATTTTTAAAACTATACTCCTGGCATCTAGAAACAGATTACAAAACCTGAGATACTCTGACTATCTCTGAAAAGCTTTAGAATTTTTCTTTTCTATATATTTGTGTGGTGTACTTTATGCTAGAAATAAATCATACAGTACTAAGAATAACTATGCTATTACCTAGACAAAGTCTAAGCTTCTCTTTGTAGTCAAATAGCTCCTAACTGATCTGCATTTTTGAAAGTAGGCTTATATTTTAAATTATGGGAAATATCCACTGTCTATAAGTAAATTCAGCATAATTAGCAAGATAGAAAATTTATGGGGAAACATGAGAGTAATTTTTTGAAGCACTAACAAAATAAAATGCTTAGTGAGCAGAGAAACAGAAGAGGTCTGCAAACATGAGTTTACATTATGTCTCTCATCCTTGTTCAGCTTCTCACTAATAGCAACCTCAGCTTGTCCATATGCACCTATAATACACCCACTGGGAAAAAGAAATTAGTGACTATGACTCATCTGAAGCTGGGTCCATGTGGATAGGCCAACCTGTTATGTGGATGGCTTATTAACCAGGAGATTGCTATGAAAGAGAACATATAATGACTGAACTATGCCTACCTCAGAGGGGTCATAAATTTCTCCTTTATCCTGCTACTTATTTCCATGAAACCACTAGGAACATAAATATCTTTGAGTACTCTACCTTTTTTTCACATCTGATTAAAATTAGCCAGCATCAAAAATAACTGGGGGAAGGAACTTGGCAGAGGGATCAATGGGAAAATTATGCAACCATCTTTTTTTTTTTTTTTTAGGAATCCAGGCCTAAACAAATTATACATTGAAGCATCCATAGTCCTTTTCATTATTAAATGTTTTTATCCCATCCCAAATTTAGCAACATAAAATATCCATTAATTTCCAAAACGAACAAACATTTCACAGCTCGTAACTCGAGCCCTGCTCTTACAAGGAGCTCTGAGTCTGCTGCAAATCCCATGGAATACAGTGGGGCTGAAACTTCCTTTACAGGGATGTGGAGCTGCCTACCTAGGCTGTTTTAATGCCGACATTTACTTAGCTGATATTACCCTGGTAGCTCAGCACCTCATAAACTGCAAATTATTTATTCTCATCTCTCTGTGAAGTATGGAGGCCCACAGTTTACACATAAGGTAGCTCCTATGGCTGCCTCCACCAAGGGAGGCCATTAAAAAAACACTGAGCACTGCAGCAGTAAGTCTTCAGATGCCAGGCTCCTAAGCAGAATACCTCATTAGGTCTTGATCTCCTTTATTATGCACAGAAGATCAATTTAGGAGCCTAAACATAGGCACCCAGTGCCACTTTAGGTGCATTAGGGTACCCCATCTTGCCTCCTCCTGCCGCTCAAGGAAGATTCACGTCTCCAAAGATACTGTGTCATATCACCCTACTTGTTCCATGTTGATAACTTGGTAATCAAGGACATCTTCAGTGGTACTAGATGCTTATATTTAGATACCTAAATCCCACTACAGCTGACTGAGAAGTGGATTCACATTAGCTGGCACTCTCAGGACTGCATGGTGAGATTTATTTATCAAATACAGATATCTGCATCTCAGGTAATGGAGAGCGATAGCTACTTTGAAGATATTATTTATCCTTACTATCTAAAAATAGGTCACAGAGGAATTTTGCCCCAAAAATGCCTTTTATCTGTTGACTGTAATGGGAATCTTGAACAGTAGCTCTGATAAGAAATTGCAGACTAGATAAAGAAAGTTGGGTTACACAACTCCCACCTCCTGTGGCTTAGATTGCACCTCTCATCAGGACCTATAGATATGATGTTGGTGGTGCTTCTGTCTACTTTGGATTCAGAAAGCCAGAGCCCTTTCCTTCACCAATGTGGAGGGAAAAGAGTGACTATTTTCTAAAGACATGTCCATGCTCTTATATTATTTAAAAACTCAGAAGTTAGTACACTTGACCAGAACATTAAAGTTTTGCATTTAGATCCCCCTAGATCCACAAGGGAATTCAAGTCCATCTCTTCCGATGCCCACTGAATGCTCTGACTATGCTACAGGGGAAGAAGAAAGAGAGAGGTTTGTTAACCAATCCTTTGGGAGTTTTGTGTATAAGAATGAAGGATTTTGAAGTGGTGAGGCAGCACAGTTCTCTAAAAACTGGAAGAAGGACAATGGTGAAGATGATCAGACAAGTTGGAGCCTATCATTTCAAAAATCCCTGCACAACCTTGTCTTGAAAGTCTAGCAAAATTACTACTGAGAAAAGAGATGAGCATAATCCAAGAACAGAATGGGGGGTAAACGCACAAGGACAAAAGCTAACTGTTTATATCGGATCATATATGAAAAATATAACTCAGGATAAATTTAGACTGGAAATGAGAGGGAAGTTTGTAAGCCCCAAACAGTAAGTTTCTGACTTCTTCCTACCCAAGAGGTAGATGGGGGGGAGGGCAGGAATCCCCCTTTATCAGTAGACTGGGACAAGAAATGAAGGTGATCCCATCCAGTCCTCTATTCTTAAACTTTCTTAAGCTGAGATTTAGAGCATTTAATAGATTACATTTGTTTATATATTTTAAACACACACGTTAAAACACTATCAGAGAAAAAAAACTGAACAAGTTGAGAATAGGTGGGAGCCTTGGACAAAATACTAAAGATCTCCTAATTTGTAAAAACTTTGAGGGTTTAAGTATGAACTTGTCATTTCCTACTCAGCATTCACAAGGAAGATACTGCTAGCGCCGAGAGCTGTAGATATGTGAAAAATTTTGTAAAATGTTATGGTCACTGCCAGGCATCTGATTTTCTGGATCTAAAGTTTGGAACTGTTTGCTTAAATCCCAGATCTGAAAGATATTTTAGGTATTAACTCCCTTTACATGCCTAATGCCTTTAGGCATTAACATCCCAATTCCCTTGGGATGAAACGATTTGATCTGTCATAAAGAAAGATTGAAGGACAGGGAGAAATTAAACCCTTCTCCCATCACCTAGAGCATTGGCCCATCCACTCTTACAACACATATTGTCTTTCAAGTTAATAACATAACAATTCCAACTCAGTCCCTATATCCTTGACTCTTCATTTTATTTATATATTTGTGTATTATCTTTAGATTCTACTCCCTCCCTCATATTTTCTGTCTGAGAAATGATTCAGAGAGAAGTCCAACATGACAAGGCATATGTTTTAAAAAGAACAACAGGAATACAGACTTCCAGGGGAGTGAAGAGTCAAGCTGACAGAAGACTGGAAAAGGTTAAATAGGACACATCCGCGCAATTGGAAGGTACCTCCAAAGAAGGGTCTTACCTCCTTTTGTTTTGGTACCAGGACTGATGAGTGTTAAATGCCCTGGCACTGCAGAATGATTAGTGAAAAATTTGAAAGGTAAAATAAATGACAGTCTTTACTCTCCCCAGTTAAAACAGATTAATTACAGCAATTTACTGTCAGGATTAATGCAGCATCAGCCAGGCAAATATGATCTATTTAAATAGGTCTGCTTTTGCCAAAAGAAATTCATTCAGTACAACTGGATTTCATAAAATCTTCATTGCATTTAAACATCTGCATCTAAATATCTACTCCTTATGGCATTTTTTACATTCCCTTTTCTAAATGTTTTATTAGTAGTGGGTATTATAGGGTTTAGCAGATCTATAAATAGGCATTTATCTTTGTCCTCTACTGAGAACACAGATACAATGTAAAGCTCTGTACAGATTGCTGTGGCAATAATTTCAACTAAATCACTAATGTGAAGAATCAAGAATGCTACCATTTTCATGGCCCTGGACCTTCCTCTAGTAAGAAGAAGAATAGTGCATGTTTCTGGAGTGTAAAACCTGCCTATTTTTTGTTTCCATGCTAAAATTCACTTTCTTAAGGGTAATTGTGCTCAGCTGCCAGAGATGTGGATATATTTACGTAAAATAAATAACATGTCATTTTGTATTGTGAAGAACTTCATGACCTCTGTTCCAATTAAAAGTCAGTGATTGTTCACAAATCTCAGTAAAGGAAACAGACTTTGAGTAAATCCTGCAGTACTCTGGCACATTACAGGTGATATTGTATTGCAACAGCATGCTCCATTGTTCATTTAGCTTAAAGCCTGAAAAGGCTTTTTATATGGGTCCTCTTCTGAGGTGGGGGCATGTTGTTTTCCCTGTCACACACATAGGGATCTGAAATACACAGATCAGGAGCTGGATGTTAAAGGCTGAAAGATTTCCAAAGGTGTAGGGATAGGCACCTAGGCTTTTCAGGTGTGCCTAAATCTTTTTTAAAGTCAAGAGGTGTTAAGTGCTTCAGTCCTCCTAACCATCATGACAGACACCTGTCTGCATCTCTTGTCACCTCAGCGCCTATAAAACTTGGCCTGGCATGCCAGACTGACAGCCTGTTGCTCTGCCAGTCCAGCAGGTCACAGAACTGCAATGTCAGTGTTTGCTACGTTGATACACTTGCAATAATGACAGTTTAGTGCTCCTTCCAGGGTTTGTATCAAGGAAAACCTCAGAGCATGTTTCATGAGATCACTAAAAATTTCTGACCCCTTTTTGCACAGGAGCAAAGCCAACTTGGGCATCTGAATGACCAGTTTTCCTTGCTGCCTTAGCTCTAAAAGAGTCAAATTGAAATTTTTTTCAGTTGCAGTTTCCAGATCCAGGTATCTCAATTATTGCTGTGAGATGTTGTACTATGGATACATGTTTTTCAAGGTACAAAAATTCTTTCCAACAGCCTGCCTCATTGTTTGCAGGTCACAGATCACCAACATACAAAAATGTTATATTTTTTAAGAGCCACAGGTATTGTCTATGAATATGAAGAGAGATAATGTCTACAAAAAAGCAATTTGCGTTAAAAGTAAATAATAAAACCGTAAGACACTTTCAAAGAAGATTTGCAAGAGGATTAAAGCACTTGTGTTGAAATAAATCCGCTCCTACTTTTCCAAGCCAAAATATGCACATAAGCAAGGATTCTGTTTTAATGACGTTAGATGACTTTTCATTGGAAAAAACAATTCTTGTTTTCCAGTTCTGTTATACCATTTTGTTTCCTCCAAATCATGTCTTTTGTAAGTGCATAAGAAAAGCAAAGAAACCTAAATAGTATGCTCTCTATCCCTGAAAAATATTTTTATATACTGAAGAAATATTCGTCACATAATATAAATTCCAGGTAAAATACTCACTATCACATTGGCTTTCTTGTAAAGTTTAACAGATTACCTTTCAAAATCTTTATATGAATGCAATGCCAGTAGAAACCAAATCCTGGACGCTGAAAAGTTTGTCTCGCCGTCTGTATCTTTGAGCCAATATCTCTAACTAAAAAACTGAGCACTCAAAATGGTTATAGTCCTAGACACTAGGAATTCCAGAATAATCCCACAGCAAGTGCCCACTGCCATCTTAATCCCATATAACTATCTTCCTTGTACTTTTAATTATTAAGGAACACTGAAATAAATGAATTTCTGCGCTTTGACTTAGTTGTCTGGACCAGACTCTAATGTTGCTTTAGTTGTGAGTACGCTGTGTTTAGACTTTTAGATTCCTAATTATACTCAATTCACTCTTCCAGCCTCACCTTAATCAAGTTAGTTACGGTGCATCACTCGCGTTTGCACTCTGAAGAGAAAAAAACAATTAAGCTACGCGGTACTAGCCACAGTGGAACTCAGTAGTAGACTTTTCCCTTTGCCATTCAGTTTTGCTATCTAATCGATTGTTTTTAGCACAGGATGACAAAGAATAACTATAAGCATGTAATAAGTAAATAAATGTATATATTCATATTCCCAAACAAGCAAAAAAAGCACATAATAAGGGAAGTAAGGTTGAGATCAGTAACACTGCACAGCAGTGGTCACAGATTTGGAGGAGCAGGAGGGTTGAAATATTAAATGGTCCTCCGATTTTATTTTTCAGAGTGGTTAAGCAAGTGTTTGATTTTCAAAAGTTAGGAAACCTTGGCTTAATTGAATTTATGTTCAAAAAGTTCTGGAATGTGATTCTTCATGATGCTTAAGTTGTTCACCTGCACTCTGTGAAATAAGCTCCTAAGAACCACAGTTCTGGCAATATCAAACCTTTATTGACAACATTTCCTCAGCCGGCTTTTTCAGCCACAAGTGCTGCAGTTCAGCATCTGCTCATACACTGGACTGAGCTGTACAGAACTGAGTGGTTCACATACAGTGAGAAGCTGAATGAGATACACAAAAACTTCATGTCATTCAGGAAAGACACATTAAAGATTAGAAAACCCGAAAACAGAGCTCTAATGTCCTATGTGAATCCTGTAGATGCACCAGAGAGCTCTTCATCTGATTACACAGCCCAAAACTCCCTGCAGGGTAGATGCCTTAGAGACCACACTAGAAGTTTCAGACTTTATCATAAAATCAAAGACAAGAGGCAAGCCTGTCTTCAAAGCACTATTCAATTATCAGTCTAAAGTTGCTATCTCTAGGCAAACAGAAGAGTTCTGGGTAAAGCCAAGTAAGTCCCAGCTTAGTCCTATGAAGAACAAAACAACTCATCCTCCAAAAAAGGGCCCATACCTTTTGAAGATGTTAATGACTTTCAAATTAAGGATCACTGGGATGTGAACACCCAGACTGAAACTTTAAAAAAAAAGTTAAAGATGCCAAGCATTCACTGAACTATATCTAGAATACTGGAGCAGTTTAAAAAATCCTTTAAGAGTCTGAGTTGTTGAATTGACGGATACGTAACTGGCATGCAAACAGCCTACACGGATGCTTATTGCAAAATTCTGCCTTATAACTGTTTTCCACTTTTTTATGCATTTGCAGATGAGTATCGGAGGGACTAAACATTATTTCTGCGGACTGAAACGCAGTAGACATTTTTTCAATAGCTGTAAAATTTACCTTCCTTATCTAAGAATACCAGAAGGGTATCAGTGCTCTGATGATCCTACCTATATTATCATTACAAAATAAATGGATTCAGTCCAAAGACCCTTCCACTTCATTCAGTACAGCTGATATTGCAATCAGTACCTTAAGCCATGTAGAGAAGATTGGTTTAAATATTTGACAGGACCACAGTTGGGAGGAATATACCTGAATGATACTTGACAAAAAAAGTACCGGCTACAGATAACAGTGGTTTCTCTGTAGTTGTAGTTTACATAATCAATGATGAACTCTAATAAGCTGCTACTGTTAATCAGAGAAATCTGGGAATCATAGTAGATATATGCCTAAAACCAGTACGGTACTCAGTAGATAGGATATTGGAGATTATTTTATAAAGAATTCAGAAGAAAAGAAAAAAAATCTACTGAGAAAGTCCCTCATGAACACTGCATATGGTTTTAGTCACTTAGTCTTGAAAATAACAGGAAAGGGTGTAGGAAAGGTTGTCAAAGATGATGGAAGATGGGAAATGGTTGCCTAACAGTTCTGGAAGAGATTCCTCGCAAAGAAATACTAACTATATTGGGAAACCTCCATTAAAAAAGACACAACTGAGAAAGGGTGCAGAAGAGTATCCTTTAAAACAGAGAGAGAGAGAATCAGAAACAACTATTCACCATATCCCATAATCCAGGAAATGGGTGGTGTTCAGTGAAACTGTGAAGCAAACCTTCTGACAGAAGTGCTTGTTCACACAGTGTATATAAATTGGGTTCATCTAGAGCTACTGAGGACAGCGATTCAGATGTAGCCTCCAGTGTGGGTGGTCTTTAAATTGCTGGTACCAACAGCTGGGAGACTATAAACAGGAAGGATTGCTCTATGCATGCTCTATGTGTTATACTTTCTCCTGAAGAACGCTGCTTTAGCACATGGGTGCTGAGGCTCTCAGTTTCAGCAGGGTCCCAGAGGCAGTGCACAGGAAATCTGAATGCAGCATTGCCGCATGTGCAAAGCGACCAGCCTGTATGCATGGAGACCATAATCTCCTGGTCTCACTGCTTGCGCAAGAGTGAGCTGCACTGTGTACATGAGCACAAAAGCTCCCCTAACTGTGAGACAATCTCGTTTCTAAAAATTCTGTACTGTTGTGAATGGATCGGGAATGCTCTGCTGTTCCCTTTACATCTTTTTTATATTCAGAAAGGATGGTATAGGCACAAGATTTTCTTGTCCGTGGCTTATGTTTTTCCATGAACAACTCTGCACCAGTAGGTACCCAGTTGAGAAATGCAGGCCTAAAGGAGGAAAGTAGAGCAACCTATACAAAGATGTCTAAAACTGTTGCTTTGACAGACCAGAGGTTCAGTCCTCTGAGATTTCTGCAAGAAACAGTGGCCTCTGTTACCATGTGACACTGCTCCTGCTTGAGGAACTTAATGATTTCCACACACAACACACTGGCCTCCGGCACATCAGATATTCTTTACCACAAATGGGAAACTGACCCGGAAGATCAAGTCTTGGCATAATTCAGCATTAATAGCATTTCCCCGTTTTTCAGTCAGAGGAACTAATCCAGAGTTGACGAATATCCCATCAGTTTGGGGTTAGAAACATCTCATCTACTCTCTCATATCTGATAAACTTCAGAAAGGCTATTCACACAAGTTCAGTGACACTTAACAGAGAGTTAGTTATCACCTGAACTTTCCAGTGAAGAAAACTACTCCAAAAGGCGCTACTTTAAAAATCAGTATGTACCGAGGTATTGGAAGCTAGTAGAGTGATATCTGCTTCTCCGCAGAAAGTTTCACAGCTGTAACCTGAGGACTGAGACAGCTCTGTGAATGATGCCTGTGGTTCTTTCCTCCAGCATTCTTTAAAATACTTCCCTCTGTGGATCGTATACACGTATTGTATACTCCAACTATGAATAAAAATAGTACAATGAATAAAATTGCTGAAGTTGCATAAGATTCATCAAAACATTCTGTTTTCTCTCTCATTTTCCATGTGACATAGCTTGAGCACTTTTCTCTGAGTTTAACAATCCTATTGCTTTCCATTTTCAGATTAGAAATCCAGGCCTCACCACGCCTCTTCCTAGTAAGAATACTGGCCCTGAGAACTTCTGTTTTCTGTTCCAACTCTAAAGTCTCAAGATAAATCAGCTATACAATCTTACATTTCTGAAGGAGCCAACAGAACATGGTTATCTGGGCTAGTGGAAGACTGGACTCGATGATTTAGGGAGTGTTTTCCAGTTTTGTGTTACCAATTTCTGTTCTAGTCAGCCCGAAACACTCTGAGCCTAAAAGCATTAGCTCACACCATACATTCCTTCCCTTATGTTCCTTCTAGCAGCCAGGGTTGCCTTCTGTTGTGTGACATTTAGCCTCTACAGCAATGGCAGCTATGCTGTCCTTTAACCCTTAGCTTTAAAAGGTAGAAGAACTTTGTAGAGCAGATTGTTTAAGGTGAAAACACATGGCAGAATATTAAACTTTGGGACCAGTGCTATCTTTATTCTTGAAGTCATTGGGACTTCATTAACTGCTGGCTATCTTCTTGGCTCAGGATGAAGGGGGGGTGACCCCTCATGATGGGTAGGCAGGAAGACTGCAAAAACTGGTTTCTGTGTGAGGTACTGAGAGTGAAAGAAAGCCCTAAGGCTTTCAAGACCAATATTATTGAATTTAGAACTGGGATCTGAAGGTAGGTATCAGCTCAACACAGCATCTACAGAAAACAAAAACCCCTTCAGGATCATCAAAGCTTGGCCCAGACTTCTCTCTTTCCTTTTCTTGTGCATTGCTGGAGCAGGTGAAACGGTTTCATGTATCTTGGGGGTCACACATGCCCAGGAAGGGAACGTACTGAATAGTTTTCCTTATAAAGATCATATGACAATAGCATTGCCTGTGACAAAAGTCTGTGTCCTTCACAGGAGGGACATTTAGCAAGAGGAAAGCACCAGGCTGTACATCTTTAGGTAGGGCAAGATGGGCAGTCAGCCAAGCTTGCTACCATCTCCAAATGTAGCCAGATCTCTTCCACGATGGTCTCAACAAACCCCCATCTGGCTTTAGTGTATTTTCATTTTATAATCTGTGAAAACTTTTTCAGGGGAATGGTTTCTGTCTGCCTTGCCCCCCCCCCCCCCCCCGTCTTCCTAGTGTAGAAGTAAAGTCCAGCTGTAGCTCCCTAGCTGCTCAGTATCATGAAAAGCTGTAAAATCTTAATTTTGGGGAAAAGCAACATGACATTCTTCTTTCTGACTCTCTAAGATTTGCTCAGTTATCCTGGGATTTAAGGGGCTTTTGCAATCCTATTGCAGCTCAGAAGCAAGACATACAGCATAAATAGGATGATTCCATCTAGGTTTATTCAATTCATTCAATAAAACATTTAAGAGAAATGTATAGACTTTCTATATGTGAAATAAAAGTGTATGAAATGTATTTTACATATATCGTATTAAAATTGCATCTTTAGGTAAATAGTGAAGACAAAGAACTACGAAATGAGTATTGAGCTTAGCTACAGGCAAACTGGACAGAGGAATGCATAAGCAGATGTCAGATGTGTCATTAACATTACAGCACATTTTTCTCTTTCTTTGTTAACTCCCTGTATGCTATGAAGTCCACATAAGCTTTAAGAAATTCCTATATTATTATCATGCCCAGACTTGACAGTCTAACCCAAAATAAAAACATTGAAATGCTATGCTTTTCTTAGTTGAAAACGTAAAAGGATTGTCTATGGTAGCAGGACTTTCACACTGCCAAAGTTGCACTGCCAGTTCACATATATACCTTCCCTACTTCCCCACCCGAATTTAAAACGTTACTTTTGAATTCTGCTCAGAGGTACTGAGTTGACAGCAGCTTATTAACAAGCACAACACAAAAGAAATTCAAGGCTGGAGACAGCGGAAATCAGATGGAAATGCTGTAAGAATATAAAACTTTCATATATGAAACCATATCACTTCCCTGAGGCTCCTTGCACCTTGTTGTCATTCCATTTTATGTTTCTTGGCGTGTTTGCAACCACCATCAGCACATAAAAAATATTAATATAGAGCTAATAGAATAAGAATCTGTTAAAGCCTAAGCACTTTACGTAAAAAAATGCATTCACATCTGATCTTGAATCTCAGAGGCCTGTGACTGCAAAGAACCACTTATTGTAGAAATGCTATCTGAAATACTAGCACAAGATTAAGAAGTTCTTCCGTTCACATGTATGATTATATTCTACCATCTTCTAGGTATGTTTTGGCATTCAAAGCTATCTCATAGCTCTGCTATCTTGTGTGGGAGTAGGTAAAACTGTTTATAAATTCACACAAATGTACTTACACACATACATGCACCCCCCCACACACACACTTGTCACATAAACGTATACATATATCCTTGTTATTCTTTGGTGATCACCCATTTCTAGTACAGCTAACAGACTTTATTACTTCTTAAATTCAAAATAAAATAAATTACTATTCCCTTTCTCTGCATGTTTATTTATTTATATATTTATGTGAATGTGTTATTCTGTATTGTTTATTATTATTTAACATATTTAAATGTATTAATTATTGTGCATATATATATTTGTCTAAAGCAGAAAAACAGATAGTCTTCTGCTAAACATGATGTTATCTTGTTCCCAGCATATGCAGTAATTTCTTGTCGTGTGTTTTTAAACTTCTCACTAGATTTTCTTTGCCCAGTTAAGAAAAGCCACTTTTATATACAGCAGACTCAGGTGTTGATTGCTCAAAACTATTTTGAGGATGCATGTGCACTGAGATTTTTTACCATTCTCTGGAGGTATCTGTCTTTCTATACTGATTAAACAGGCAGGCTGCATGAATAAGCTTCTAATTTAGGCATCTCAAGGCTGATTTTAGGCACAGGCAGGGCAGGCAGTTCCCTAGGGTCCTGGCCATATCACCTGCATATCTGCCTCAGTTTTATAAGGTCTAATTCTGCACTTCCACCCACAGCTTGAATTCAGCCAATAACTTTGTATATGTGATGGGTCTGCTCATACAGAGCTCGCCATATAACACAAGACTAGACATTGTGAGTCAAGAGCATGTTATTGTTAGTACTGTCAGGAGGTATTCTGTTTTATTTCATTTCTTTTATCCCAGATCTTAATAGAAGAGCCATACATCATTTTTCTTGGTTTGTTCCTCATAACTGTGAAATTATTGATGGATTTTCATTCTGTCGTATTTAGATGGCTGTTTAATATTGCAAAGCCTTAGAACTTGGCTATGGATGGCTAATTCTTCATTTTTTTCTGTTTCAAACATCAAAGAAAAAACATTTCCAACCCCTTGCATTTTATTGATAGATGCCTTTCAGAATATACTAGTGTACACTTAAAAAAACACAAGTTTGCACATTCAGAGAAAAAGCCTGAAATACTTTATTTATTTTTCAGATTGTTATCTCCTCATATTACAAAAAAAGGCAATAAATTTAGCTGAAACACTGTTTTTAGTATCTCAACCAGAATCTTTAGTCTGTAAGCGATATCTCTGTTGTATTTTCTACTATTCAAATCATTATCCTATGCTGTTGCAATATCTAAACATCTGTTAGGACCAATTCCTTCTCTTTTTTTTCTTTTTATAGCTTGTTTGGCAGAGTGTGCAGATTCCAAGAAGAATATCATTCTGGTCCGTAAAACTTCTACTGAATATATTTAAAAAAAACATTTCCTTAGCTTTCTTCCCTTTTTTATCTCTTGCTCAAGTTTCCTTCCACCTCTTTATTCACCTTCAAAAGATCTATGTGAACAATAGTCCAGCACTATAGTCACTGTCTGTTACCCTGGTGCTGTTGCCTACAGGACTCATTGCCTTAATGGCATGATGATCTCTTCAAAGTGAGAGAGCTTATCCCATATGTTGGGCAACCTGCATATTGACTTCAAGTTTGAGTAGTGGGAGGACAGTCAGAGGCAGGAAAAGGTTGGTGCTGTGGCACTCATAGTACCCAAAAAAGCCTTTAGAAAATAATGAAGCATGAGATTTTTGCATCAGTTTGAGCGACCAAGACATCAGTGACCTCTAGTATGAATTCTGTGGACTTGAGTGTGTTACAATTGAAAACAAGGTCAGCAGTCACTTCTGCTCTGACTCTGACCTTTAAGAGTACGAACCCATGGAGGGGGCAATATTCCCCTTATAAGTGGCTATCTTTCATTTCTTTGTATTTGGAGGGGGATTGATCTTAACTACTGCAGCGTAAGACATCAGCAGAGATAGCTCAAATTAAAAGTCAGACTAACCTCGTCTTCAGTTCCATGTTCGAGGTCCACAAAAATGAGGGCCTCAGGAAAAGTAAATATGTAGTTTTCTCTGACACAAAGAACGGCTAAAAACTGTAACATATGTAACCGGAAAAAAATGCCGCACATGGCGAATCCAAATGAATCAGACACAGAACTATATGGACAGCATGTTCACAGCCATGAAAGGTATTTTTCTTAATATAGCCCCTTATTGACTCCTTTAGACACTGTTATAATTTCTACAACTCAAAACTACAAAAAGCTAGTGCAATAGATATTGCAAACTGCTGTATTTCCCCCCAGAGCTTTCAGTCACCTAAATATGGATTATCCGTAGGCTTACACTATGTTATATTACATTATATTTTGAAAACTAAAACTTTAGGAGAAAGCCAATGCCCGTGAAGGCTAAAAACCTTCACGTAATAAACCTAGCTCCTGCTGCAATACAGAGTTTCAGCCTTGCAACTGTATGAAAGCAAGTCAAATAATCACTCTGGGCTGCCAGCAGATCAGGGCTCCCCAGTGACTGCCTTCTCAGTTTCTCAATGGAGACCAACAGATGGAAAAGGGCTAAAGAGAGATTTACTTTCTCTGCCCACTGAATGATTTCCTTCTCATGCCTTTTTGTCTGTCTGTAGCTTATAGCTCTATTTACCCGAAATGATTAGAGCTTTCTGTGAAACAGAAGCGCAGAAGAACAGCAGAAGATCATGTATATTCTTGCTGATACAGCCACCTGTTGTCTTGCCCCATATCCCTTTTATTTACTACTGACTTGCTCAACCTTTCTTTCTAAGCCCAGTGAAGTCAAATGAGACCTAGATTTTTTCTTTTCAGTTTTACTGTAACAGATCAACAGAATGCTAAAAGCTGTCTGTCCAATCTTGTAACCATTCTGGGGTTAAATCTGTACTATTTTAAACGTTTGCAGAAGAAATCCAAAGATAAAACTTTGATCTTAGTCTCTCCCTTGCTAAATGTTTCCTCTCCTGACACCTAGCCAGCGTGTAACTCAGTCCACCTAATACATTTGTGCCAAGGCCCCAGGGTAGTTTCATCCGGGGCTGCTCAGCTGGGGGTGATACAGGGGACATAGTTCTGGCCGGCCCTGCTGCTCTCAGAGCTGCCACGGTAGCAGTGCTCTACACTCACTCCCCAAGAGTCAAAAAGTGGCAAGAAATTCCCAAGTGGCGTTTGCAGAAATATCTGGGACTTTGCTCAAAATCCAGGTAAAATGTTTTCACGATATGAATCCACCACTGAAGCAACCCTGAGGAAAGAGTACGTGTGTGGGGGCACCGCATGAAGCTGGAGAAGCAAAACAGGGAATCAGGGCTCATGACTCAGCTTTCCTTACTCTCCTACTACCTAGAGGACAAACCACATCATGTACCTATAGCTTTCTAAACACGGCAGATCACAGCACAGTACAAGTTTATTCACCCTGGCTGTTCACGGGTTTGTCAGGCCTTGCCAAGATGTGTGTGGCTGCAACAAGGCTGCAACTTATACGGCAACCAGATACTTCAAGTGAGGTCAGCTCTGTTACGCTTCACCCCAGAGTATGTTCACATGAGCCCACAGCAGTCAAGGAGTCAATCACATTTTTCCTGTCTCGATACATTCCTCTCCTTCATAACTTCCCTCTTGCTGCTGCTGATCCTGTATCTGCTCCTCTCTCCTACAGTTTCTAATGTTTTCCCTTTCCTTCCCTATTTCTCTTCCTTTATTTTCCTCTCTATTCTCTGCATACTAGCATCGTCTTCTTTCCTTCTGTACATCTTTCTCTCCTCACCTCTTTGACTCAGCAGAGAATGCCCAATGGCACCATTTTCCCAAGGAGATAGATGAGCTGTTAAATTTAATTTTAAATTTAAGCACCAAATTTAAATCTGTTTAAGTATTAGAATACAAGTGGTACCATTCGCTCCGGATGGCAATCCTGGCTTAGTCATTAAAGCGACAATGAGGCACTGAAGCAGAGTGAATAGAGTAGGAATAATTTCCTTGGTTTTGCCTCCTGCCACCCACTCACACTGTATAGGAGGCATGATGATGACATGGATTTCCAAAGTAGGAAACTGATTTGAGTCAAGTGCACAGACAGAAGGGCACAAGAGGGGAACAAGGCAGGTTATTTATGTTTGCTGAGGATGCTTCACCATGGCAAACCATCGAAGACCCTGGTTTATCTTCTGAACAAACTTCGCAAGGCTAGACATTCATTTTCTCTACAGGACTTTTGGCAAAGTTGTTAAAGCCTGCTGACACGGAGGCATCTGGACTCCAAGATCCACACTAGCAAGTATCTCAAATATACTGACATTTCTAGGTCAAGCTGATTCTGAGATAAAATTTTTCAGAAAATATCACAAGGCTTTTCAAAAAATGAAACGCCTAGGGTTTTTTGTTTTTGTTTTTTTTTTTAATAATCCTTTGTCTGCAAAATAGACATTGTCCAATTAAGCTGAAACTTTTCCAGAAAAATGTACCTCTGGTTACAGCTCTGCTGTACCTGCAATTTCAGATGGAAAAGATTTTAAAAAAGAAGAAAAGAAAAGCAATCATTTGTTGAGTGGATGGGGGTGAAGCAGCCAGAATTAGACTTGCAACAGAAAGTGATTCACATTTTATCCTTGGAGTTACTGTAGAGAAACTATAATTTCACCTACTCTCATTAGGCAGGAAGGTCAGCAGTAGGAAAAAGAAGTTTGAAAGACAGGTTTTGAGTTAAGTTGAAGGTGGCCATGGGTGTATGTCTCTTGCTTTCAGCAGAGCACAGGGGAATTGTAAATAACTAATCCTTGGCTTATATATGCCTTTTGCCACTGTCACTGTCTCCTTTTTTTCAGAGAGGTTGGAGGAATATAGACATGTATTCAAAAGGTTTTCCCAATCATTTTCAAACTTTAATCACAGAATCACAGAATCAGAGAATGGTTTAGGCTGGAAGGGACCTCTGGAGATTACCTAGTCCAACCTCCCTGCTCAAGCAGGGTCACCTAGAGCATGTTTCCCAGGAACACATCCAGACGGGTTTTGAATATCTCCAGGGAAGGAGACTCCACTACCTCTCTGGGCAACCTGTTCCAGCGCTCTGTCACCCTCACAGGAAAGAAGTTTTTTCTCAGGTTGAGATGGAACTGCCTGTGGTTCAGTTTGTGCCCGTTGTCTCTTGCCCTGTCGCTGGGCACCACGGAGAAGAGACTGGCCCCATGCTCTCGACACCCTCCCTTCAGATACTTGTACACATTGATGAGATCCCCGCTCAGTCTTCTCTTCTCCAAGCTAAACGGTGCCAGCTCCCTCAGCCTTTCCTCATAGGAGAGATGTTCCAGTCCCCTCATCATCTTGGTAGCCCTCCGCTGGACTCTCTCCAGTAGCGCCATGTCTCTCTTGTCCTGGGGAGCCCAGCACTGGACACAGTACTCCAGGTGGGGGCTCACCAGGGCTGAGCAGAGAGGCAGGATCACCTCCCTCCACCTGCTGGCAACACTCTGCCTAGTGCACCCCAGGAGACCGTCGGCCTTCTTGGCCACAAGGGCGCATTGCTGCCTCATGCTCAACTTGTTGTCCACCAGCACTCCCAGGTCCTTCTCTGCAGAGCTGCTCTCCAGCAAGTCAGCGCCCAGCCTGGACTGGTGCCTGGGGTTCTTCCTCCCCAGGGGCAGGACCCTGCACTTGCCTGTGTTGAACTGCAGGAGGCTCCTCTCTGCCCAGCTCTCCAGCCTGTCCAGGTCCCTCTGAATGGCAGCACAGCCCTCTGGTGTGTCAGCCACTCCCCTCCAGTTTAGGATCAGCAGCAAACTTGCTGAGGGTGCGCCCTGTGCCTTCATCCAGGTCATGGATGACTACGTTGAACAAGACTGGACCCAGCACTGACCCCTGGCGGACACCGCTAGCTACAGGCCTCCAGCTAGACTCGGTGCCGCTAATCACCACCCTCCGAGCTCTGCCATTCAGCCTGTTCTCAGTCCACCTCACCGTCCACTCGTCCAACTCACACTTCCTGAGTTTACCTAGGAGGATGTGATGGGAGACAGTGTCAAAAGCCTTGCTGAAGTCGACTTGACTAAGCTTCCAGGGAGTTCATCTCTCTAGTGGACTTTCTAAGAAGAAATCGTGTTTATTTTCATTTCCAATCACAAAAATGTTGTTTTAGTGTTTTTAAATGTTCGTGGCAGGATACAGTCTTTAAGTTGCCAATCTTTTTTTGTTACTGCTGTCTTCTGGTATCTGCTTAAACCAGTTCAGCTGCCTGATCAGAAGAGCAGGTGGGAAAGCACCATTTGCTTGGGGAAAACATACTTAATAGTATTTGCACTTGGAAAGATCAGGCTGCCTTTGGTGAGCTTTAGCTGGTTTCTTTTTGAAAATCTGCTACATGATCTGTCAGCGTATATTAATTATTTGAAGTTTTTCTAGAACTCTACACTCAAATAAGACGTATAAACTTTACAACGCATTGGGATATACTAGATTTATAATCAGTACTATAAATCCAAATTATGATTTTAATCAATGTGGTTTCAGAAAGAATGGTAGCTTACTGCACATGCGATTAACGTGAGGGACATTCTATGCTATTGCTATGTCTGTTGTTACAGACGTGTTTCCTCTACAGGATTACTGAGTTAGAGGTCAGGAATGCTAGCTGAAATGTTCATTTCAGCATATTCCCTCCCAGGGACAACATCTGAGACTGTAAAGTGATCAAAGATGAAAAGCAATGGGTGGGCAAGCAATGACGCTTTATCACAGAGGCTTGCTCTTCCACATCTTTGACTTGGTGACTATGAAGAACAACTCTGAGACAATAATCCCTTTAATAAAAAACTACTGAGGTAGACAAGAGCTGAGCTCGTTTGTTTTGGGAAAAAAAACAAAATCTATCTGATAGCGAGCTTATCTAGACAGTGTGACAGATTCTCTGAAAAGAAAGAGGCCTGACTATGTCTCAAGAGAGCTTAAAAGAATGAAAATTGAGTCTGTTCTTTTCCTGTGAGTCAAGAGGAAAGCCTACGTAATCAAGCTTTCCCAAATCTGAGAGAGAAGCAGAAGTCTCAAAAATGATTAAATGAATTTTTGAAATCTGCAGGTGAGGAGAGGAGAGAAGCCCAGAATGAAACTCCACTGTAAAAAGGGCAGAGAGAGCTCAGATGTAGTATGTTTCAGGGGTTGGCAGCCGCCAGCTGCCCAGCCAACATATGCATGGCTCTAGATTAGCCTGGGTACACTTCAGCTGGCATTTAGACCCAACGCTACAAATAAAGGGGGCTGTTTAGCTCCCAGGTACCTTGAGCTAAGCCCTCTTGTACAGACTTCTGCTATGGCCCAGGACCACAGGTCCTGAAAGAACTTTGCTATTGCCATAGGTGGAAAGCAGGAAGCAAAAAAGTGAGACAGTGGCTCTGCCTAGAGGTATAGCTGTCTGTGATAAAAGCCAGTCTTGACTTTGGCAGCAAGAGAGTAACTTAGCCTTTGGGTGATGCAGACATAAAGGATAATCATAGGATACTGGCCCTACAGGTGGTGTTTTGCCTGTGGGCTGGCCCTGTGGCAGTGCAAGGGTCTGAGGTAGCTCTGAACGCCCTGTCCCATTCATCCCAAGATGACTAGCCTCGCAAAGGCAGTGACAGTGTGCATAACGTTCAAGATACTGGTATCCCGTGGAAATCCGTCTAACTGCAGGTAAGTATCCAAACGCATCCTCCATACCCAGCAGCTGACACCCAGCTGGACAGCCTGTGGAGGCTCTTTCCTATTCAGACAGAAAACTAGGAAAAAAGTATGTGGGAAGTATGTGGCACTTGCCACATCACAAGCTGATACCCTGGTGTCCTCAGTATTCCTTTGTGGTGATAGGAAGAGGTTTAGTCTGGCACTGAATCTGTGAGGATGGGATTTGTATGCTTGCCCAGGGAATATTAGTGCTCATAAGCCAACCAGTCCTGGTAATCCACCACCTCCTGTGATGGCGCTGCCATAGTAGCTCTTCCCGCTTGCCATCTAGGAAGGCAGCAAATTGGTATATAAATGACCTCAGTGACAGAAGCTTTGTTCAGTAAAACTATTGCTGTTTCTGAGAATAACTATTTCGTTTACCATGAGAGGATAGATGCTGTGGTCCAGACAATGAGGACTGGCTCCTGAAAGCTGGAATAGAAGCCCCAAAGTTGGCAACTGCCGCCTTGCCCTGTAGCGTGACTACCAGCCCCCAGATCAGTGTGTCAAAGGCAAGAGAGTTTTGCAGCCTTTGCAGGCAAGAGTGGGCTGAGCTGATACAAGAGGTATTGGAGAGGTGGTGCGGACAAGCTGAGGGAGAAGTGTGCATAGAAAGACCTACATCGGTGAGACATGAAAAGCAAGTAAAACAGCTCACAAGATGGAATTTATTTCTGCCAAGCTGTGCACAAAAGCAAAGCAAGCTAGAGATGAATGACCACATCTAAAAAAAGTTCAGACAGAAGTGATATCAGGCAACCCGTAGTGCGCCCTTCAATGGAAGAAGGCTTTTTAAGGTTTATATCTAATACCATTGCTGAAATAGCAGAGCACTCAAGCTTCCCAGAAGCAAGGAAAAGGAAATTGAAGAATTCAAGCTCTAGTGTAATGAAATGCACTTTCCACCCACTTAGATTTAAGACTGTGATTCAGTTACACAGTTTCTGGGATGGAAGGACATTGCAGTGCATCTAAATCAGATTTCTGAGCCTCTGGTAGCAGATGGACCTCAAGAGAAAAAACACATAGTCAGATAGCTAAAATAAGCAGATATGTTTCACTGCCTCTATTTCAGTGATGGTGTCACCCTCTGCCAATGCCAATTACAACAAGACGAGTAACCTCTTTAAAAAATTGTGGCACAGGGACGATAATAACATCAAGAGGAGAGGTTTGCTAATTGTGTAGCTTCACAGTAATTCGAATCATTTGTATCATCTATCTATTTGATGCAGCATATACCCAGACTGTACTGACAATCCAGGAAATCAACCATTTAAAGTCTAGCTCATGAATATAATCATAAAAGATTACATTAAAAGAATTCCATTAAGAATTGATGGCAGCCACACTTAATGATTAATTCAATTTTTACAAAAATTATAACAGACTGAGAATTTGCATAGTTTTATTTTATCATTCATTTCCTCTATTAAAGGCCAAGTCTATAATAAAATAAGCAAATGAGGCACTGGAAAATCTTTCATGTATCATAGTCTTCAAAGAGTATCATCTGCTTTAAAAGTTGCTCAGCCTTCCTGCAAATTTTGCCTAATGCTTCCCTACCAAAGCAGCGTTTGCTTTTCTCATTCCTGGTTTGGGAAGTTCTACACTCTCATCTTCTATTAAAAAAAAAAAAAAAACTTTCAGAATAGTGTGACTGCTTCTTAGTTGACTGGGATGCTGCTGACAAACTAGTCTTTACTTAAAGTATGCAATTTAATCTAGGAGAAATAAATCACTCCAGTATAATGCCAAACACTGCCTATGGTTTCAAGCAGAGGAATAATAAACCCTTTCCAAATCTAGCAGCAATGGTACTAGCAATAAGGAAATTTAGAGCTGCATGTAAAGCAAGAAGGCTCAGTAACCAAGAGATAAAGCAGAATAGCTCGTATATTCTGAAGAGATATGCACTAACTTACCTTTTTTGGTTTCACAGACTTCTGTCATAGTCAGATACATCATTACCATTTTATTCCATGTTTAAGATAAAACGTGGTGAAAAGGGTCCATCTGTTCATCTCTAGCAACCACCCAGTCAGAAGCTACAGTGCCAATTTCTGCTCAAAATTACACGAAGGTGAACCAGTAATAACTACTTTGACAGTAGTATATTCACTCCAGATTTAATACAGAACAAAATTTGTTTCCTTATTGGCAGTTCTCAGAAGTACTAGAAACTCTCCCTAGAGCCCTACCTAATATTTCTTCTGAAAAAATAGTGTCCATTACTTACAGTGTTGTTTAAGTCATTGTTTGGCACATAAGTGCAAATTCTTTGTCTGCCGTTTAACTGCTGGGCAAAGGGCTTTAAAGTATTATGATTAGGAAAAGCATCTCACAACATCACAGTCTATTGAATACTTGGAAAAAATTTTAGGGACTTTCCTGAACATCTGGTTCTCTAATTAGAAATCGCAACTTCTGTGGGATATTATGGGCAATTTTGAAATTTTTTCTCTATACACCCAGCTTCATCCTATATGAAGCAAAGCATTATAGCGTGAAAGTTAAAAGTTAAGGTCTGTGGGCCTACTCACTATCTGTGTCCTAAAGGCTAGTTGACCGTCTATTTTCTCTGAGGTGCAAACCCTGTTAGATATTCTAAAAGCCCTTCTTCATCTGAAATTAATCCACCTTGTGTCTTAATCAGCTTTATAAGTACACAAAATCCCATATCAGACTTGCACTGCAGAGAAGATTTTATCAAGAAGAAATGCTTAAAAAGCTGATCCTCACTCATCTTCCAAGAATATCAAGAATACCTGGATCCTTCTCTTACATCCCTCCATATTAGCATGTAATACTTTGATTTATACAGTTGCCAACAAATGTTGACATTAGGATAAATTTCCTGGACATTAGAGGCCCAGTAGCACGTTCTGAAAGAGTAGAGATCTTTTCCTGCACAAAGATTAAGGCCAAAATTTTGCCAGTCCACCTCCACTCCATTTCAAAATTCTATAAAGCCTCTTTATTCCCACCTCAAAGATGACCCAGCACATTCCCAGTAAGTTAACATAGATCGTGCAGTTCTGTTCTTGATTGGAATAGGTTATGTTAAGGAAGTGTAAGGAATTGCATCACATTATAATTTTAGATAAAGATTTTAGTCCAAATTCTTCCCTCTCTCATTTGTACTTTTCCATATGTATCTAAAAGGTAAGATATTCAGTGATGATATGCTGCTTAAGCAGAAGTGTCTAGAAATGTCTGCACTTCTTTTGATGAACAGAGACTGCAAATGCAATAACATTGAGAGACTTTAAAGTACGGTTAGAGAATCTGCGATCATCTGCATTCACCAGCCAAGACCTTTGATAAGCATGTTGTTTTAGTAGCAACATATTTAAGCGTGATCACAGCATGAGATGATTCTGTTACTCACATCATGTTCTAAGAAGAACCCTAAGGGAAGTCCACTTCCGAATTTTCCTGATGAAAGAGTATCCGGATCTTATGATCCAATTTCTGAGAACACTAGGGGTTACTGAAGGTCTTCCTCATCTTGGATTTTCAGATCTCTAACCCAAATTACCAGTTTGGATTCAAATCAGTAATCCAAATTAGAGTTCTGATCCAATTCTATAACTTTCAGGATTTTTCGCTACTCAAAATATTTTAAATATTAAAGACAAAACTACTCTATTAGTAGTAAATGAGTGTGTCTCAAGTAACTACTGCATTTTCTACTTAGAATCAAATGAATTTCTAAAATTGACTAATGCTAATGTTTGAAAAACCACCTGTTATTTGATATCTTCCAAAATCTACTTTGAAACCACGACAAATTTCCATTACAATTCATTTAAAAATAATTAAGTCCTCTTAAGTCTCAGTATTAGAACACACTAAATCACAGTCGTCATTATACTGATGAAACTACAACCAA